>NW_013669241.1:72480-75487 GCF_000517525.1 Limulus polyphemus
TTATTTTATTTATATAGATGAGTTATTTCGTGTGAACAGCGTTAGTTATTTTTTTTCTGTAAATAAACCACTTGTTTGTTTGAAATTAAGCACAAAGTTACACAATGGACTCTCTGTGCTCTGCCCACCACGGGTATCGAAACGAGGATTCTAGCGTTGTAAGTCCGCAGACATACCGCTGTGCCACTGGGGGGGCCAATAAACCACTTATTCGAAGTAAAAATTTTACAGCGTTGAGTATGAACAAAAATTTATTTAAATTGATCATTTTGAAAGAACAACTTAAAAAATGAAACAAAAAAACTCGGTATTATTGGAAGAACAGGCCGCTATTGCAGACAGAATAAAATTAAAATATCCTTGCTGACCTACCCATTCAAAGAACTCCGACCCCCTCCCTCTCCAGTGTCACTCCCCTGGGGGTTCTAAAGAGACATGACAGGTTTAGTGGTAATCGGTCCAACGGTTCGCCAGTCATAAGTGGACAAAACACACACAGACTTTTGTCAAACACAAGTTTAGAAAACTTCCCGAAGAAACTTCGACACATCTTAATGAACCTCCTATCTTGATATTTCCATCTGAAGGCACTTACACATAGAGCAGGTTTTGCCAGAAAAATATTTTCAACACTAAAGAGAAAAAATTGTGAAAATATAGAAAATATATGTAAACCTAAAAGGAGTTTAAAAGGAAAATACTATATTTTTCCAGAACCAATGACCACGTGTTCTCGTCATACAGCTTTCAATAGATTTTGACAGGTTTACAGTATCTACTAGTGAACTTTCACTGATTCAAAGTAACTTATTGATATAAAAAGTGAATTTTCAGTAGTTTTTTTGTTCTTAATTTAAGATGTTATTAATTCAATCTTGCATTAATTACGTAGTAGTTAAAATATATTTAAAATGGTTACTTTAAATTGCTCGAAGTTTCCAGAAATCAATAATTTGGTTACTGTATTTTTGACTTTGTGTAGAATCCAATTGTTTGAAAATAATGACGATTCAAAAGTGGCTCCACACATATCCCGCCCCTATTCCCCCACCCACTGTCGGTGGCTCAGTTATAAGTCTGGAAGCTTAACGTGATAAAAATCAGGTTTCGATATCCACAGTGGGCACAACATTATGTAGTTCTGTGCTTTACAACAAACAACAACAAAAAAAATACAGAAGTGGCTCCAACAATTGTTCCTATAAGGTTGGATATGTTTTTACTAGTATATAATTTACAAAATGACATCACAAATATCAACCTAAGGCCAGATCTAAATTAACTACAATGCTATAGGAAGATTTATGACCCATATTTGTTATGTATTTGAAACCGGTGATGTTAGGCTTAATGTATTGAGGTTATTTTATTGGAGTTATTTATTTTTAAATGTTCTTGTTGTCTTTCAAAAGATGTGAAACAATCTTATTGATGTCATATGGAACTGAATCCCCATGGTTCTAGATTTGTAGTATTACTGTATATAAAGTCAAACAAGGAAAATGAAATAACCAATAAATTATCAATACAATTCAAACACTTGTTAATGTACGTAGTAGCAAAAAATAATATCAAACGAGCAGTAACTCAGATACCTGTACGTAAGTGTTTCGTGTTTATCAACTCAGACAATCTGCGTCAAGGAAGAAGAATAGGGCTGGCACTTGGTTGTCGAGAATGTCTATGTAATTAACTCGCTAGTTGCAAAAGTAAAGTAAACAAGATACATGCAATTACGCTGACAGATGCAAAAGTAAAAGAAACAAGAGACACGTAACAACGTTGATAGATGCAAAAGTAAAAGAAACAAGAGACATATAATAACGTTGATAGATGCAAAAGTAAAGGAAACAAGAGACACGTAATAACGTTGTTAGATTCAAAAGAAGGAAACAAGAGACACGTAATAACGTTGTTAGATTCAAAAGTAAAAGAAACAAGAGACACGTAACAACGTTGATAGATGCAAAAGTAAAAGAAACAAGAGACATATAATAACGTTGATAGATGCAAAAGTAAAGGAAACAAGAGACACGTAATAACGTTGTTAGATTCAAAAGAAGGAAACAAGAGACACGTAATAACGTTGTTAGATTCAAAAGTAAAGGAAACAAGAGACACGTAATAACGTTGATAGATGCAAAAGTAAAAGAAACAAGAGACATAATTAAGTGATAGATGCAAAAGTAAAGGAAACAAGAGATACGTAATTACGTTGTTAGATTCAAAAGTAAAGGAAACAAGAGACACGTAATAACGTTGATAGATGCAAAAGTAAAAGAAACAAGAGACTTAATTAAGTCTTGTTTCCTTTACTTTTGCATCTATCAGATATGTAATTAAGTGATAGATACAAAAGTAAAAGAAACAAGAGACACGTAATTACGTTGATAGATGCAAAAGAAGGAAACAAGAGACACGTAATTTATTTGAAAAGAAAACTATTAGTGTAAATTAATCACTCTCAATTATCACGTTGTGTGATTTTCTACTAACTATTAGTTCCAAGCTAATATTTGTAAAATAACATATGTATTAATGATTAGCATGGTTTGTATCGTGATTTAGTTAGCGATATTTTTTACCATAACTTTAGGAATGTTGGCTAATTTAAAATATCTAGGTTAATCCCAGTTTCGTAAATTAAACCAATAATATAAAACAATATTCTGTGTAAATATGTATTTATATATAATTATTTTAAACATACAATTATTTCGTTTTACCGAAACTAATTACACAAGATAAATCAGTTGTCTATTCTTATACTTCTCTCTCGCGCGCATGTTGTGTAATTATGTAAAATTTACTTACAGATTCTAATTGTCTATCAAACAATCCCAATTACTTAATTATATTTTTAATTTAAAGGATTTGCTTTATCATCATTAATTTCAAAAACGTTTACTTTATCATCATTAATTTCAAAAACGTTTACTTTATTTATCTAGTGGCCTAAGCATGGCGGTCCGGCATGGCCAGGTGGCTAGGGCGCTCGAGTCGCAGT
>NW_013669241.1:76487-98156 GCF_000517525.1 Limulus polyphemus
GCATCAAATTTGATAAATGAAATCAATAGTACACAAATGTTTACACTTAGTAACCAATCCAAAGATACATAAATTAATAATTTTATTAAAGCTTATAAAAACAACAACTTTATTTAAACCAAATTCATTTGTAATTTACATATGATGTATGCTATTCCTAAACTCCATAAAAATTCGATTATATTAAATTTATTTCAAGTTCAATAAAAACAATTATTAAACAACCAGCCATTTTATTAAATATATTGCTTAATATTTTATTTGATAAGATTAAAAATTTAAATATCGGTAATAAGAAACTCGCATTTTGGATAATAATTAAGAAAAATCAACCATTTTAGAATCTCTAAATAACTATGGCCAAGTGAAAAATATTCAAGCATTTGATTTTACCACACCGTTCCCACAATTCCATTGAGAGATTTAATAGAACAATACTGTTATCCTTTCATATTACCGAAAGAAAGAAAATTTAGCACCAAAAATATAAAAGATATATTAAGTTTCTGCATTTATAATAATTTTGTTTTCAGTAACCAGGTATTTAAACAACTAATAAATCTTTATTTGTACGGGAAGAGGTTTATTGAAATTGTATAAACCCGGACGTTTTGGCTTTAATTTGCAAATATATAGATTTAATTATTATAAATAATCCTAGTATAAATGATAATTTTATTAACACTATTTATCCTGTATAATTAGAAATTGAAAATACTACAGTTTCTAATGTAGACACACATTATTTAGATCTTGAAATTAAAATAATTGATAATGATGTCAATCTAAATATTTTTGATAATAGAAAATATGTTTAGTTTAAATATACGGCTTATCCTCTTTTGATAGTAATGTATCATACTCTTCTGTTATAAGTATAACTTCACGATTATTCAGATTTTGTAAGATTTCTAATAAATTACAATATTTCATTATTAATGTTGAAAATGGATTTAATAAAGAAACCCCAAATAAAATTAAAATATTCGGTGATAAATATAACAACGTATTAAATGAATATAAAGAAGTAAAAAATTAAGGAGATTTTGCTAAAAGTTTCTGATAAACAATTTTGGTTATTAATAGGGTCATTTAAACAGCTTGGCACTACATTTATGTGGATGAACACCTTGTCGCATTTCTAGGCTTGTGTAGAGTCTAAAAACCGATAGTTACAGTGGACTTAATGGGTGTTGGTTGGGAGGATATACTAGTACAATTTGTCTACTGTACTACTAATTAGTGCTTTACTACTATAATGGGGGGCTGGAATGCCAACTTCGGGAGGTAAGTTTATCTTACTTACCCGCAATTGGTAGTACCTTATTTCGTTTTTTTTTTAATTCATTAATTTTTCTTGTTCTTTTACTTTGGAGAGCAGTGGCCTCCCCACACTTGTCTGCAGGCAGTGGATGATGATGATATAGATGTGGGACGTTGTGGCCTTGAGCACCCACATCTCTCTCTCTCTCTCTCCTAAATAATAATTCTTTTGATGATTTTATTTTATTTTTATGAATTTTTTTTTATGTGAGACTGGTGAATGGAGGTTAAGACTGATAGACGGCGTGTTCACATTGCAATGTGAGTTCTACTTCCGCAGTCACTTTCAAAACCCAGGGCACATTTTATATCTCGCATTGTAGCCTGCACCCTGTGGATCCTTTTAATTTATGCAGCGTCTTTAATTCAATTTTTGGGCTTGTTTATGTTTAGATATATATTTTAAACATTCTTTGATATAATTAATACCAATGCAAATATATTTTCAAACACGAGCCAGATGTGAATTGTGATTGAATTTCCTTGGAGTTACATTATGTTAGGAATCTGCTTCTTGGAAATTAATAATATTTGTTTTCTTTAGGTGCTGGTTACAGAACCAGATTTTTACAACCCAGAGAGTCATCAGCCCAAGAAGGCAATACATACAAATATTCTAGGCTTGCCTTTGATTCCATCCCGCCTAAGCCTACTCCAGACTTTTCGCCATATACTATGTCACCTATAGCTTTAGGGCAGTAAGTGTGGAGTAGGCGAGCTCCATCTTCGCCTGGAGGCAGATTAAAGATGCCATCAACATTTGACATGAGGATCAGAACATCAGCACTCGATTCCACTGCCAAGTGAGCAGCGAGACTGTCATTGTCTTTGACAGTGATAACCTTTAAAATAAACGAATATTTACACTTTAATATAGATGGATGCATTACTTGAAAAATAACTATTAATTAAAATTTATATGAAACTTATGACTCATCACATAACTATCAATTGAAAACGGAGAGTGACCTTTGGGGTAAACTGAATTTATGATTAAAACCTTAAGAATTGCAGTTTAATAAAATAAAATAAATTACATGATCAATTTGCTTTCAACAGCTATGTACTCATTCTTACCCTTTCTCCGGGTTTCAGGCTTAGTTCACGTGCAACTCTAGACAAGTCTTTATTAATGTCAGGTGGAACGACAGTGTCATTCGTGTTGATGATAGGAATGATATTTAGGCCTAAGAGCTCCAGCACAGTGCTCTTCAGGTTGAAGCAAGAAATTAATCTGTAACATTGTTTAATTTATTTATTTTCTGCTCTACTCGATGAAATGTTTCACTTGAAACACATTAATACTAAAGCTGTTTACTGAATCTCCATTGTAAGAATACGTCACGTGAATCTGGAATTCCAGAAGGATAACTCGTGAAATAGTTTTATTTCAGTAGCTTTGGACTTTGAAAAACAAATATAAGTGTGACTTGTTTTAAATCATATTAATAAGATACTGTATCAAACTGCAGAGTT
Source organism: Limulus polyphemus (assembly GCF_000517525.1). Lineage (NCBI taxonomy): Eukaryota > Metazoa > Arthropoda > Merostomata > Xiphosura > Limulidae > Limulus > Limulus polyphemus. Next base: position 79,287 of record NW_013669241.1, read on the forward strand.
TGGTATTTTATAATGTATACTTTTCTTAACTTATTCTAACATTTTTTATCACTATTTCGTAACTCTTTTATGAAAAGAGAAATACTTATTAAGAGTTATAGTTTCTAGTTTTATAGTTTCCCCCAGTGGCACAGCGGACTTCCAACACTAGAAACCGGCCATAATGGGCAGAGCACAGATAGCCCATTGTGCAGCTTTGTGCTTAATTACAAACAGAACCATACGGTTTTTGTTATTTAAATATGATTGCATAATGATTAAGTTGTCCAAAACTCAAACCGGTAAATATTAATGAACTTATCCTAGTTAGGGGGAAGAAAATATTTCTAATTTCACTGAAATTCCAAATTCAATTATACAGCTTTACTATGGGATATAACTATGTAACTTTACTATGGGATATAACTATGTAACTTTACTATGGGATATAACTATGTAACTTTACTATGGGATATAACTATGTAACTTTACTATGGGATATAATGGGATATAACTTTACTATGGGATATAACCGATTTTCCAGGTGTGATATTTGAATTGAAATTCTAAAGTTTGGTGTTGTAGTTTTTCTGTTGGTGGTAATGCAACTTCCAGAAGATTTTAACACCCAGAATATAATAAGGATTAGTATTTGCATGTGTTATAAATTTATATAATGTTTACATACAGGATCTGTCTTGTCTTGGATGGGATAAAGGCCATGTCTTCTCCATGTGGCCTGCATTACTCTTGTGTTGAAAAATGTTTAATTCATTTATAGGTTCGAGCTGCTAGTTGGGCTCTAGAGAGAGGTGTGTCTGTGATCATATGTAACGGGATGCAAGAAAATGCCATTTCTAAGATCATCCAGGGTAAACGAATAGGAACCTTTTTCACGGATCACAAGAGTAGTTCCGTCCCAGTAGAAATGATGGCAGTAAATGGTAAGTTCCTAGAATGGATTTTGGTCTATTTAGTCAGTCTTCAACCTTTACTTAACATCAACTCAATGCCTTTTCTTAAGGTAAGAAGCCAAGATTGAACAGTACTCTAAATGTGGCCTAGCCAATGATCTATATAATGACATTATAACCTCTTTCGACTAGTACTCTATATTCCTGTATATACAACCTAAGTTCTATTTGCTCTGCCACTAGCAACAACACATTGCTTTGATGGCTTAAAAGACTGATCAACCAAAACGCCAAGATCATTTTCTTCCATAACGCTGTTAAGGTTATTCCCATCAAAGCTATACTCATAGTTGAAATTGTGATATCCCAAATACATTTCTTTGCATTTGTTATAATTAAAAGCCATCTACCATTTTTAATATCACCAAAAAATTGAATAATGTATTGAAAATTCCTTCATCTGTCAATGATATCCCTTCCGTGCTGCAAGGACAGAAAAGTTATATTAAATAATTAATTAAAACATTACCTTCCACGAACTTTCATGCGATAGAATACCAAGAACACCGTGTTCAATAAATTAGTTAGAGATTTTATTTGAAAAGTTACATGCCGTTAATATAGCACAAAATCTAGAATCTCGTATTGACGAATAAAAACAAGGACAAGTGAAAAACTTATTTTCATATCTAATACAGAGGACTTGTTGTTTTTGTTGATTTTTTTAATAGCACTGGTGCGAAATTCTGCCCAATCTTCTGCATATAAAACTAATTACAGTTATAAAAGCGGATACTCCGTTTGAAACTATGTCACCTCAGTGAAGTTGGTTGACATCGTTGTTTTTATTTTTGAGTTATCATGTAATAATAAAAAAAGGAAGAAAATCGGATATTTACAGACATTCCCAGAACTTCGGATTCAGTCATTACATAGATATTTTTATATAAAGAAACACTGTATAGTATGGTAAAGTTCTGATGAACTATTGAGTAGATTTTTTACAATACCAATTCGACGAACGACCCGACCCATCCATACATAGGCAGTGCTACCACCCACCGCCTGATAAGGCTTAACAAGATGATAATATTAAGTCAGAGTTTGTAAAAAACAAACAGGGAAGTTTAAAAGAAATATAAAGCACATGGGCCAGGTGATATTTCCTCAAGGGTTTTAAAGGAGGTCAGGGATTGGATATGTGAGCAACACTTGCTATTACTTTTACAAGTCCTTGAATAGTGAACAGGTGCCAGAATATTGGAAGTTGGCTATTGTTACTCTTCCTTTCAAAGAAGGTAGCAGAAATTGTCCTTGTAATTATAGGTCTATTAGTCTTATATCGGTGGTGAGCAAAAGTGTTTGAAAGTCTGATAAAAAAAATGCTTTGTAAAGTCATCTAACAAAGTTTATTTGTTTTCCTTTGGGGACAGGAGAGTGATGAGTATGGTTTTACTAGCGGAAAATGTAGCGTTATCAAGTTTAGACGTTCTTTGAAGAGGTTACTGCTTATGGAGGTGAGGGTACACGTGTAGATTTGGTGTTGCTAGATTTTCAGAACGTACTTGATATGGTGACACATAAAAAGCTTGTTAAAAGTTTTCTGTAGATATATATAATATGTTGGCTCGTTGGATAGATAACTGGCTAGATTGAAGAAAGTTGTTATAAATGGAGTTCAGTCGAACTGCATTAGTTTCACAAGTGGGGTACCTCAGGTTCAATAATGGTATATTTGCCCTCTTTGGTTTGGGTCGTAATCTGCAGTCTTTGACACAAGACCAGAGAGCAGACGTCATTGAAAGACTAGCCGAATTATTACAGACGAGGAAAGAAGAAATTCTTCAAGCAAACAGCCGAGATTTAAAGCAAGCTGAAGAGGACGGTAAGAAGTGGGGCGGGGATCCTATTATAATTAATTATATTGTTAAAACTGTAAGAAATGGTGGGTGGGGATCCTATTATACTTAATTACCTTGTTAAGACTGTAAAAAATGGGGTGTGGATCCTATTATAATTAATTCTCTTGTTAAAACGGTAAGAATGTGTGTGTGGATCTTATTATAATTCTTTTGTTAAGACGATAGTTTCTAATGTTTGTTTTTTAATGCAAATAAGAATAAATTTGCCGCGTAATTAGGAGCCAAAATAGGTTCGCAGATATATTTAAAAACAAACTAACTAAGCACGCCCGAGGTTTTATTTTATTTTTTACATGATGTTTACGGAAGCTGTAGCACAATGGACAAATTAACTAAATACTTTTTTTTATCTGCTCTGATTGTGGAGATGATAAAGAGGGGGAGGGGATAAACAATTCGGTGTTACTTATCTGGTGATCCAGGAATCCCGTCGGATAGTTTCATTTAACATTTGAAACAGGATTTTCGGTTATAATTAAATCGAACTCGCTAATGCATACGTACTCTTGGTTAAATAAGAAATATTAAATTTTAAGTGTAATATGGATTGAACCTGGGTCCTGGTTCCCTTCTTTTTTTCCTTAAGTATTGATGGATGAATAGTAAACTGTGTAACTATATTTTCTTTTATTATTATTAAGGTTCATTAAACGCATGGTTAACATGACATGCCTTGAAATAATTCTGAAATTAATAATAATTATTATTTTTTGAAGGTTCATTAAACGCATGGTTCACATGACATAATAATTCTGGAATTAATATATATATATATTAAAATTAGAACTTCAATTTCACTACTTTAAAGATGTTTCAATGATCTTACCTGAGGCAAACAATCTGGCCTCGATTCAAAAATCACCAGCAATACACCAATAGGAACCGAGATCTGTTGTAGTTCCATTCCGTTTGCAATGAGAGTTCTTTTAAGAACTCTTCCAAGGATTCCTTTAGAAGTGTGAGCGATTTGTCGCAAGCCGTCAGATAAACTACTGAGCTTTGCAGTGCTTAGTGTTAGTCTGGCGAGGAGTGGAGGATCGAGTCCTGAGAGAAAAATAATAATTAAAATAAAACAGTTTACAGTCCGTACAACCATAGACCACCAGCTACCATTTCTCGACTTCTAACTAGATCGCCAGAAACTCCAACTTTCTACAGAAGTTTACAGGAAACTAACCACTGTATTAATAATGGCTGGAGACGGTTTGAATGGGTAATGAAGAAAAACTTTAAAATAAGTTTAACATAACAGCAAATGTACAACGTTTCGACAAGGTTTTGTCATCATCAGGTACTATGTACTATGTTTTTCTTCATTACCCATTCAAGCTGTCTCCAGCTATAATTAGTCTCAAAGTGAGTTCCTCGTCATCGAATTTGTAACCATTGTATTATTGTACTGATGCTATACATCCAACTGTCCTCATTTTAACGCGAGATCAGTTTTAAAAAAAATCCAATTTTGAAAATATGCAATAAACTTTCCAACTCATTAAGGATAAGAAAATAACCAGTTGATAAAATAATGACTTTTACACGGACAACTAAGGATGAATTTTTAGCCATCTCTTCTCAGTCTTAAGCTACAAGTTCAGAAGGATTTACAAGAAATATAGATATTAGGATTGATAATCATTGGACTGCAACTGCATTTTGAATAAAAATGTAACGACGTTTAGGCTTCTATATTGAAGCCTTCTTCTTTGCCTAAATTCCTACAGAAATAAAAACAATTAAAATAGGTTTAAAATTTTGAAAACTTCTTAAGGATCAACTTGGAAGAGTAGGTGATTCAAAGAAAAAGAAACAGTTTTGAGTATCATCAGCAATTGCTAATAAACCTACATAGGACAACTTAACAACATGGAAATATCCTCAAGAAGAAGAAACAAGTTCAGCACAATTGACCACTTCCTCGGGGCCACGGCAACAATTGTAAACATCTTTAATGAACGTTTCGGAATTGCACATTCCATCTTCAGCAAATCTATGAAAATGACAAATTGAACAATCTTTAGAACAATTACTAATATAAAAATATAATTAATAGTGTTAGAAAAAATTATAAAAGATTCAATTAAAAAAAAAGAAAGAGAGAGAATGTAGAATTTCTTTCATCAACAGTTCATAATCACTACGTCCAGAACTAAATGTGAAAAGGAGAGTTAGGTGAAGTTTAAGACCAGTGCTGTTAGAAACTCCCATGTGTTCCAAGACGTGTATCTTTAAATGGCGAGAAGTCTTACCTATGTAGGTGGATTTACAGCTACCACATGTATATCTATATATGACCTTTGAATGTAAAGTGAAGGTAAACAATTTGAAGACAATATGGAGTTTAATCTAAGGGTAGAAGGACCCGAGTAGCTTGTTGGGTCGGGTTTTTAAACAATTAAACTTTGTTATCCAAGTTAAAGAATAATGAGTGCTAAGAGGGAATTTGAAACAGGTTTGGATATTATTTGGTTGAGTTCCTTTCTCAGTAAAAAAAAAGTTGAGTGTTTGCTAGTAAGGCTGTATGATACCCATTTTTTTGTGTTCTGACGGAATGTTATTTGATCATGAATAGAGATGTAATCAGAGCAGGCCCTGTGAAGAAGAGTTAAGACTAAGTTTAGTTTGAATGGTTTTGGCAGAAAAATTAAGGTGCGTGTGCAAACGAGTAAAATATTTCTTTCTGTAAACGGAGGTGCTACATTCGTTGTCTCGTTATTTAGGTTCAAAGAAAGTTTGTTTTGATTTACAATTTCATAAGTGAATTTAATGTTAGAGTGTTGAGAATTTAAATGGTTGAGGAATTGGTAATGTGTTTACGGTTATGGGGGAGTAAGGATGTATCATCTACATACATTTTATAGAGTGTGAGTGTAACGTCAGAAGAACACTTGTTCAACCATGTGTGCTCATGGTGACAAGAAAGGTGTTAGCTAGTCCTAGTGGTGAACCCATCGCAACGCCATCTATCTGGTCATACAACTGATCGTTAAAGACAAAGTGGTTTTATTTTAAAACTAGGTTAAGTGGTTGTGCAAGTTGCTGTTTGTTATGAGAACTAGTGTGTTAAAACAGATTTATATCGTTTCTTCCAAAGGAATGTTAGTAAAATAAAATTCGATGTCAAAGCTTGCCATAATATATTGATCCGCGTTCAGAAACTGAGAAATTTCACGTGGGAAAAGCATTAGTCGTTAGGGGGTTTAAAATGGGAACTAGGGATTTAGCAAGTTTGTGGAGTTAGGTATCGATATATTGGAAAGAATAGGTCCGAGTGGGGAAGTTGCGTTTGTAAATTTTGGGAAGGCCAAAACATAATACAAGGGGGAGGAGCCTCAAGGATCGAATTTGTTGAAAGTATTATCAGAAACTATTCGTTGGTTTCTTAAATTTCTAAGTGTATGTTGCAGTTTTTCTTCACGTTTAATGGTTAAGTTACGTAGGATTGTATTTTATGGCTTAAACTTATTAGTGTCTCATTTTACCATTTTTTGAATTGAATGTTTTACACTTTTTCCAACACTATTCATTATATTTTTATATTAATAATTATTCTAAAGATTATTCAATTTGTCATTTTCATAGATTTGCTTATAATGGAATACGTGTAATTCCGAAACGCTCATTAAAGATGCTCGCAAATGTTGTCATTGCTCTACTATTCATTATTACATTTTGGTTTCCACCAAATGTATCGATTTCTTCAAGGCTGCGTTGCTTCTGCTAGGAATCGCAACCAGAACTGCAGACGTCAAAGGGCTCAGCAGAGAGCCCAGATCTGTATCAAAATCATCAGCACAGAGCTCAAAACAAAGACAAATGAAATGCATGTAAAACTTAAGTCTACAACCTTTTTTCACCGCATGCGTCAAACTTGAAATAGTTGGGTTATATTATCTTCACATAAAAATAAACAACGAAACTTTTAACAGATTTTACTATAAAATGACAAATAGTCTAACTCACAAGGGCAACAGCATCCGTTGCACCATATGGCGATAAAGCCTCCTTAACAATTTCAGTTAAACACTTGTTGCTCTCTGCCGCCTCTCTACCTCCTTTTAGCAGAAGTCCATTGCCAGTACATATGGCTAGTGCTGCCACCTAGCGAAGACAAAGTAAACTTATTATGACGGTTTTGTAAAGTTACAAAACATATTAAACATTTTCTTCTGGTCATATTCTTACTTAAGAATTTAAGAAAAACACGACTAGTTTGTTAAAAATAATTTGGCAATAAAATACTTTAATACATTTTCCGACAAAGTATTCTGATTTATCAACACCATATGCGAGAAAAATAAAGATGTAACTTCAAATATTTTCTTATAAGCGAAAAATATTTTATACATAAATACAGACCAACGATTTGTGTACACACACACACACACACACATACATACATATAGTTAACCAACTACGATATTATCTAACAATGCGAAAAAGAACGATGAAATGCTCCCCTTACCTTGGAATGTTGAGTTTACATAAATAGCGATACAATGAAATAATATTTTAGACAGTTAAAAAATAAACACTGCCAAGCAGCTAATAAGAACGGGAAAAAAACAACTAAATTTTGGAAAATGTTGAGTAGTACTAGTGGACAAAAGACAACTAAGTTATTGAGCGGCAATAGCTGAAATAGGATGTGTACGTGTGTCTGCGAAAGGGGAAAATTTACTAAGCTCCACATAAATAAACGCATGCATGGGAGGCATATTGTTTTTTGTTGTTGTTTAGATGTAATAGTTCAGATATTTGAGGAGTGGGGGGGGGGCACAAAATGTTTCTATGTTCATAGTTTAAACCTTATTAGCTGGTTCTACAGCTTGTGATTAAACTTGGAGTATAAAGATACCGCTGGTTATTGGTGCTTCATTCCAAGACCTCTGGTCTGTTCCTTTATTTGAGGAAATAATGTGGTGAGAGAGCGATTATTGTTATTATTTTTACATCTAGCACATGTATGTAAGTATTATCAAACAAAACTATTACTGTTGGGATTTAATTGTCCAGTAGTTAATAAAATATGCTTATTTATACATGATTCTACAAATCTTAGTACTTGTGCACTGTAAAGTATTTGAATCCTGCTTTGCGAACATTGAAATTTGATTACCATAACTGTCTAAAGCTGAGCTGTTAATAGTAAATTTGTTATATTTCGGTATAATTATGTATATAATTCTTTGAGGAAGTATTACTGTAAAAGCAGTTTAATTTTCGCGCAAAGTATCACGAGGGCTGTCTGCGCTAGCTGTCTTTAATTTTCAAGTGATAGACTAAAGGGAAGACATCCAATCAATACCACCCTCTACGAACTCTTGGACTACTCGTCACCAGCGAACAGTGAGATTGATCATCACATTATTACGTCCTTAAGTCTGAAAGTGTGGCTATGTTCGGCGACGGGCCTCGATCCCGCAGATTAAGAATCGAGCGTCTAAATCATCAGGCCGCGTCAGTTTCTATAAAATTATCTTGTACAGACAGGAAAAAAAAATCTTCTGTGTGTAAAGTAAACCATGAAAAATTATTTTACAATAAAGATCATTATTGCCAAAATTGTATGTAGAGCTATGACTGTTAACGCCCTAATAGCTGTTTGGTTGACGATGGCTCTTTCACTGCCCTAATAGCTGTTTGGTTGACGATGGCTCTTTCACAAAAACTGCTATATTATGTAAATATATTATATATATTTTCGAATTACCAGGTCAACACAAGAGAAGATGTTGCCGAGCTCCTACAATTAGAAGAATACGTAGATTTGATCATTCCACGTGGATCTAGTCAACTAATTCATTCCATCCAGCAACAAAGCCGCCGTATTCCAGTTTTGGGGCATGCTGAAGGCGTGTGCCATGTTTACGTGGACAAGCAGGCAGACTTGAGTAAAGCTGTTAATATTAGTAAGTATCACGAATTCATTAGGTTAAAGTTGGGGGAAGAATCTTTTCAAGTGTCTGAATTTAACTAAATAGGGTGTCTGGGTCTATATTGAATTCGCAGAAAAATAACTGAATATTAAGAAATGGAATACCAGCAATGTGCACAATGCACAGATCAGTCATTCTCATTACCTTATTATTCTAACTCGCGTGTCCTATCTGGAGGCATTTAAATCAATTATTGACAAAATGTTATGAAACATTTGGAGGCATTTGAAATCAATTGTTGACAAAATGTTATGAAACATTTGGAGGCATTTGAAATCAATTGTTGACAAAATGTTATAAAAGTTAAGGGATTCTCCTCTTCTTTGGGAAGAAACGGAAGACGTGGGGGGGTGAATGAAATATGGAATTTATTACGATAAAGATGATCCATTATGTTTGTGTGTGTGTGTGTGTGTGTTGGGATCCACCACCCACGCTTGGCTGGCTCGATTACCAAAGCGTTTTGTACAGTAACTGGAAATTGTCCAGTGAATATGGCTACTTTGTTTAAAGGGTTTTGCCTGAGAAGAGAGAGAAAGAAAGAAAAAAAGACATTGAAATAGGGCATATTTGTACATTTTTAATGAACTTTTGGCCTTGATTTTAAAGGCAGAAGTACTTAATCAGTTAAATATGTCCATTACTGCCTTCCACAAAGCAAGGTATACAATTAGCATTAAATGAGGGCATTAAGGATTTAATAACAAGATATTAAGGGTTATCTAAAATTGACCTTTATTCGTTTATTGCTTCCTTGACGTGTATTTCTATAACTCTAGTTATTATTATTGAGCGTAGAAACTTTGATTACAAATGCACCATAATTAGAAGGGTATTAACATTTTGCATCAGTAACAATATAATTATTTTCAACAGTAATAATTTACTTCTAGATTTCATTAACTAATATAACAATCTACGAATTCAAACTCGTCCATTATTAGATATAAATAATAGAAATATAGTGTTAGCAACGAATAAACAAGATGTACACGGGTAGTTTATCGATAGGAAACTGGTACGGCAGCAGTTCACACCACAAACAAGTAGTGGATGAGATTATTAAGTGTAGCTATTAGTAACTAACAGAGACGAGCAACTCGCAGATACTAAACAAAGTGATACATTACCAGTAACTAGATACACAAAGATAAGAGATAATTGATGAATTATCAGACATAACTTAAACAGCAGAAAAAGAAGCTATTTTCAACCTTCTTATGCCCACTTATCGTTTCACAGATATATCAGAGTTTATTGTACAACTTGATAAACTTTCTATTTCAAACACAAGAACATTTATATTTTATTTCATGGTTGAGATGACTAGAATAAAAAAAAATATATCAATTCACTCACCATCATCGGTAATAATGACGTCAGTATGTCCACTACCACAGGTATTTATATGTTCTATTGCATCCTCTACACTGTCCACTACCTCCACTGCACACTCCAGGCTTCCATATTCAGTCTTCATTGACTTCGCAACAGAGGGACCAAAAGTTAAGAGCTTGGAAAGTCGTGGGCCAGAGTTTATCTTTACCTAAACAGAGACCATTAGTGCTGAAAAATCTGGCAGTAAATAATGTTAATTATAGTTACTTCTCACACTAGTTTCTTTGTACACTCCTCAATTGCTTTATCATGGTCACAAGTCTGCTCTGTAGTATCATTTAATGCAAGTAACGTAACACCGGACTTTAACATACCTGTAGCATATAAATAGTAAGAACGGCATTAGAATTTGTAAAATCACTCGGAAATATAAAACAGAACTTCTTAAATGTTTTTAATGAAATCAAGTAATACGCTACCACGTCTGCTTTTACAACATTTTAGACACGTTACTTCAGTCCTTACCCCTTCAGATTTCAAGGCGTGACAAACATCTTCAAAGAAGTGGTGGTTTACCAGATCCTTGTGGATGAGTAGCGTCTCCATGGCATTACATGCAGCTGGATAGTCACACTTCGAGTCCCGAACTGAAAGACAAATTATATATATGGATGGAAAATTAAGCAACCACCTATATCTGACCTGAAAGATATAATCAGGGAGATAGAAGAAGAAAAAATTCTGCCCGTAACTAAAATCCTAAATGCTAAGGGAACGTCAGTGATTTCATAGTTACCTGGAGAAAAAAAAAATGATTTAAAACACAACTGGATTCAACAATACTCAGCGTAGAGGACATTTTAAATGTTAGTTAATAGAATTGCGTTGTTACAGTGAACAAAGAACGCTTGACGAACTTAGAGGATTTAATAATTTTGAAAAATTAAGTAAAAATTTGACAAATCGTCAATACTACAGTATGTATTATGTAATACAATATACAACTAATACGTATTAGTACAAAGTAGTTTTTAATGGAAAAAAAGTTTAATCGTGTAGTATATTGTGTATATCTTGTTGGAGCAGAATGATGTATATCTTGTTGGAGTAGAATGATGTATATGTTGTTGGAGCAGAATGAATTTGAATGGAAGACCTGAAATTGGAGCGTTAATCCAAAACTGATAAATTCAGTAGTTGTGCGTTTCCACCGTTCACCTGAACAAATCCAGTATCGACATCATCTTGTTTTGAACAAATCCATAAATGAACTATGAACTGTGCAATTCTGATCTTTGGATGTAGTTTCACTTTAGTAAGTAGCAAGCTTTATTCACTTCTGCTCGATACTCCTGTTTACCTCAAGTTTAGTTTCAATAAAGGTGTTCATCAAATAACACAGAAAGGATCTATCCTAGTACTATTTTTTCACCTTTCGTTTCAAAGTAATCTTAGAGCTTGTGTTTCCTCTCTCTTACTTTATTACACCAAGGCAAACACTTTAAATGATTTAAGATTTTAAAGAGAACTGGACCCTTCCGTCAGGTTTCATAACTTGGGGAGTTTTACCAAAACATGTCTGTTTACACTTCAAATGGTACTAAATACAAAGTGTATAGAATGAATATAAAACACAAGCTACGTAATCTGTGGGTTATTATATAGAACTAGGTTTAATTATTAAAGATAAAACATTAAGGCTTATTCTATATAAAGTGGAGGGGTTAATTGTGAGAAACACAGCATCAGAGGTTAATTGCGAGCCGATTTGTTTAGTACATTTTTTTATTGTTATAAAAAAAGAAAGAAATATTCAAACAACTATTTCTGCTAATTACTAGTAATAAATAATTAAATATGGCCGTATGAAGTTGGAATAACATTCATACTAAGTTCCATATTATGTTTCACCCAAAACGTAAGAAAAAGAAGAACAACATTCAAAAGACGAACTACGTGCAACTTTAGGAAAGCTAAATTTTATGGTTATATATTTAATATTCGATTCGTACTGCTAAGTTTTCGTGACAATTTTTTCAAATTACAAACAGCAAAGATAAAACTTCATACAACACGTGAAGAAATATATATATATATATATATAAAGATATATATATATATATATATATAAGATATATATATATATATATATAGAGAGAGAGAGAGAGAGAGAGAGAGTAGCTATCTGATAATATATCTTTTTACTCAAATTATATCTGTCATTAGCACTCGTGTATGAGTTACATCAGAAAGATATACATTGATTGGAACGTGGGCTTCCAAAAGACATACATAACAACTAACACGAAAATCTCTGGTCTAAATACATTCAGGGCAGACCGATAAATAATAAGTGGATTTATCATTATATTCACGAGCGTCTACATGTTGGTTTATACAACCATTTTAAAGACAATTCTAAAGTGCCCCCTTTTTATTATGAAATGAAACAAAAGAAGTTGTAACTTTGCTAAGCCTAAAACATCAACACTGATGTTTTAGGCTTAGGAAAATTGATGTTTTGTTACTTACCTAAACCGAAACGATATCCATCCGAGAAGCGTGTGCTGCAATTTTTAAAAGTGCATGCACTATCCACCTGGCGGATGAAAAGCTGTGCAGCTTCATCTATTTAAACAGGAGCAGGAAAAGTTAACAACTTGAAACCCTTGAAATATATGCTTTTATACATGAAACAAGAAATCCCTCTTGCCTTTTTAAAATGCCGAGGTACTTGTGTGCAATCTTCTCTACATATTTAACCAAGTAATAACTTTATTTTAACTTCCATAATAAGACTCCTATTTAGTTTATTTAAATTTGGTTTGTGAAAGCCGACTTGTGCTATATTGTGGGAACAGAATACAGAGAATACTACTCTGGAGATATATTTTAGATTATTTTCCCTGAGTTAATTAAGCGCGATATAAGTTAGATAATGCTAACTCCCCCACCCTCTGAAATAGTGAAAACTTTATCACTGTGGTACTGATACCTCCCATAATTATTCGACGTTAGTTAGAACTTCACATCACGAGTAAGCCAACTATATAAATAAAAACCAAAACTCTTATAAATTAATGAAACCTGTTCTATATAGTAACATTACCAGAAGTGCATATTACCATAAACCAATACACTGGAACATATACTGATCAAGAATGCATTGAATCGACCAGAAGTGCATATTACCATAAACCAATACACTGGAACATATACTGATCAAGAATGCATTGAGTCGTCCATTTGGGTTTGACCAGTCTTACTCGAAGATTAATCCCAGTCGCATACTAAACGTATTATTCATGATGAAACTTTATAGAATGGACGGCAACGTCGTCCTCTACATGTGTGTGTCTACAACGGCCAGTTGCCGTCCATTCTACAAAGTTTCATCATGAATATTCTGCCTAAACAATCTATCAAAGAGTATTATTCATGATTGTAAATAATAATAAAAATTTATGACAATTATTAAGCATTTTATACAAATTGTAGCGCCCTCCAGTGGTTCAGGGGTAAGTTTATGGGCTTGCAACTCTTTAAAACTGTTTCGATAGCTGTGGTGGGTAAAGCATAGAAAGTCGCAAATAAATTGTGATCAGTAAATTATAATAAACCTAAATAAAAGAAAATGAAATGAATCATTACTTGGGAAATAATTTAATGTTTAAGAACTTTCATACTCATTCATAGCTTATAATATATTTTTTTTTAGTTCATTAATATTATATTAGAATTTTTAAACCAACTACCTCAACTGTGATTGCTATTTCCTGCTCCATTAATTTATTTCGCTTGAATGTTTGGCGTTCGTTACTAATTCAGAATTAAATTAATCCCCCACCCCAAAAAATAAGTTTAAACAAGTTTTCCTTTATCTAAACTTTTACTTAGTTATTGTGTATTTTCTCCACCCATAAAATATTATTGCGATCAGACCCAACAAACAAATTATCAACTTGACTAACGCTAACCGATCATACCAAGAACTAGGCCTCATTTATTTTGAAGGTATTCCGATAGCAGTTGAAATAAAATTATTTGTTATTAATTGTGACTGAAAAAAAAAAGTTATAAATTCAACTGTCAATAACCACGAGTTTGTTGGAATGAAAGGTGATTTTCATGGTTATTGTATATAGCAAGTTAATCGTAAAAAAACAAAACAAACCACAAATCCTTAATTAGAGTCGATTTATAATTTTTATTTTCACAGAGTACAAATAAATAAAAGCTTAGTTTCACATTCATTGAGTTGTAGTACGTAATTGTTAATTAAACAACACATCATTTCATTAACATAATCAATAATGAGCTCCAAGAATATCAAATATACAACAAAATGTAAACGGATTTACACTTTTAAAAACAGCAAGGAAATGTCACTATACTCTAAGAAAATATTAAAATAAAGTTTAAGATTTATCCAAATGTACACATTTGCTTCACAGTATTTTTTTTTTAATCAGTTCTAATACTGGGAACAACTTTATGACTTCGGTGAAAGGCAACATATGGAGTTACTCAGTTTCGGTTGAAAGATAAAAGTCTCATAAGCTGATTAATGACATACAACCAATGATTGCGTAGTCAGTTCGGGTCACTGGGTCGATCAGCGACAGTCTCTACTATAGAATCATGCCTTGCACCTTCAACTTCTTCAAGATTACCATTTTCTAAAGGCAAGGTCTCGTGAAGATACTTCATGGATCCACCCTCTGCAAAGTCACTAACGACGTTTCCACTACCTTCCAGTATCCACTTTGTCGTTAACAGGCCCTCGACGCCGACTGGTCCCCTAGCATGGATCCTTGCTGTGCTGATCCCAACTTCCGCTCCTAGAACGATCAAAACCAAATATTTAACTTCTTGATAGTTTTATTGAATATTCAGGAGTACTTAGGTCAAGCTGGTAATGACGTTTCAAATCTTTTGATAGTTAGTGATACTAGAGACCTGCGATTGTTTTTATTTTCTTGAAATTTCCACATGTTCTACACTAATTTCTGTACACTGAAGCCTAAAATTATATTCATTTTTCTCGATCACGTACAAATTTTTCACAAAACGTCATCAGCAATGCATAAAAGAAAGACCACAACACGTAGTTTTCAGACTAAAAATATGTAATCAGGATGAATGAGGATACATGTTCGTTTGACATCAATGTTCTTCCCTTTTCTTAAGTTTGTTTGTATTTTTGTTAAAAAAAATAATGATAAAAAGTTTTTCATTGTGGTAAACGAAATAATTAGATCTAAGCAAGTTTTTTTCTTCCCGATTTGTAAAAAATCTTTACGTGATAGAAAAAAAAATAATTTTCGAAATCTGCGTAGCCGAGTTATGGAAAATCCGTTATTAAAACCAAAAGACCTTTTATGAGGTTTAAATTCGCAGGTCTGTGTAATTTAATTTCAAAATCGAGAATTAGCCTTTTTGCATTATAATATCAAATACCACATGTTGATCTCACAAATTTAATGGTTCGAGTCAATCTGACTGATTTAAGTGCTTTATTTTGATCCTTTAGATGTGGGTTTGAAGTGAACGATCTGTAGTGTTTCCCGTTATATCTGGTTTAAAATGATCCTTTAGATGTGGGTTTGAAGTGAACGATCTGTAGTGTTTCCCGTTATATCTGGTTTAAAAGACCTCATAAGGTCCAGTGTGAAGACTATTGGAATACACGGGATGTTTCATGCAAGATCAAAATTCTGCTTTAGTGCTAAGAAAACAATATACCAAAACCCTTTTAGCATTTAAATGAATCAAAAATCCTAGTATACATTTCTTACCTCTTAACTTTAAATGTTCTGGTGTTACGTCTAAAACATCAGCTGTTCCAACTATGTGTCTAACATGTTTTGTGCATCCTCTTCCACAAGAAGTCCACTACTTCTTGATCAGTACTGAGAGTGATGACTGTGATGAAAGAGCTATCACATGATGTCCTGTAGACACATCTAAATAAATCCATTTCAATATCTCACCAAGCTAGGGTAACAATGCCGTTTCAGTTTCACCAACTTTGAAATCAACTATCTGTTTTAACAGATATCTGTTCTTCCTTTTATCAGGAAGAATAGGTTCATTTGTGATGTGTGCTAAACTTTGTCAACATGTTTAAGGCACTACACATGCTACACAACAACGGCATGTCATAGTTTTATGGACTGCATTGTCAGAGAATTAAATAATGATTCATCTAGCCAAACGTTAGTTACTTTCACATCAGAGGCACATATCAAAGCCACACTTAGTCTCGTTGTTGAATTTTTGTTTATTTGTTGTTTTATTGTAGAATCTCTGATACTGTGTGGTGGCCTTTACTAGCTACGGATTCACGTGTTTCAAACAATGCAAAATACAACCTGTAATATATTATTGAAGACGTTATGGTATACCTGTTTTGGAGGAAAGAGCATACATCATAAATATATGTATATATATATTACGTTCTTTGTGGGATCTCTGTTTGCGTCTTGAAATTACTCCAATAGCTACAATTGTAAATGAGCCAGCCACTAAATAACTGCTTACTCAAATGCTCCATCAGACCAAGGGTTTTTCTGCCAGTTATTGAAATGCCTGATGTTGAGTCTAACCATACCAAGCTGTAACAGACTGAAGTATTTAAGGGAGTGGAACATTTCCTCCATGACAGTACTCTAGGGAGTGGAACACTTCCTCCATGACAGTACTCTTGAATGTTAGTGAGTTTTGCTTTAACTCGCCAACATGGATACGTGACTGTGAAAAGAAAGCATCTCAGTGGTATCGTGGCCAATACGTGGATCAAACATCCATGATGCTATGGACAGCAAAGGGTGCTATTACTACAGACCCCTGTGGTTGAACGAATGTTTGATCCCTGGTTGTGGATAGCAGAAAGATAGGTCAGTATAGGATGTTCATCTTCAAGATCTGCAGACCTTCAGGATTTCCCTGTAATCATATTGGTTGTGGTAATTTACACCCATCATGAAGAGGTGCACTCTGCTATACGGTGGTAGTCCTCATCACTCAGTGCAAGCAGACTTTCCTGTCAGTAAGACAGCTTTGACAAACTCAGCCAATGGCACCTCCAGTATACGTGGGTGATGAAGACAAGTTCTCACACTTCTTACGTAAGAATATATACTTACACTTTGAAATCATGTCTTCAACGACGAACATGTAACAGAGCATCTATCAACTTTATTTGTGCTCTAATCGGAAGACTTAGAAGCGTGGCTCATTAACACCAATGTAACAAATTTGAGGACTATATTCACTGTAAAATGTTCTCTTTAGTATATAAATCCAAGACCTCGAGTTCTTACAGTTTTCATGAAATATTAGGAATATCTACCGCTTATCATATTTCATATCATATGTTCAAACTGGGGGACAAAATTTTACTTCGTATACACCACTTAAACCCTATTATGAGCCAACAAAGGGTCATCACCCAAGTCTGCTAATAATAAAAGATTGTGCTATAGTTTCATAACACCGAAACAATAAATTGAAACGAACTGATTGCAATTCAAACAAAATGTCCAGAACACCTCAATTCACTCTTTATAATTAATGGATACGCAAAAGGTTTGTTTTATATAAAGAAATATCTCGGATCAACACTAAACAACCCTCCAAACCAAGATATTAGATAGAATCCCACATTAAAATAATTAAAACAGTTTAAGTTAGGTAATGATCATTAAAAATCCATTACAACATTTCGATGGCCACGTCGTACTTACTTTTAAAATACATTTTACTCAATTTACGCCTCATTTTACATTTAACCCATTCAAACTAAAAACTTCCCCTGCGACGATATTAACGTTACTACAGAAATAAACAAGTTTGAAGATCTAATTAAGTCCATTGGAAAACGTTGTTGCACGCCGAAGAACATGTTAATGTCTATATTAAACTTTTTATTCCAAAGAATTAATGACAAACAAGTGCCATCATCTCTTCCACTGTATACTTCTGCTCAATTAATCATGAAAGTTGTCTACGAAATGAAGATGATGTGGTGAAAGGAGTAGGTAGTAACACTTTAGAACATCTTAATGTTGTTTTTACAATTCACCATTTGTGCTGTAAAAAAAAAGGTTTAAAGACCTTTAGTATCCTCTTTGCTTGTCTGTATGGAAACATGCGCGAACAGGATATGACGGGAAACACTACAGATCGTTCACTTCAAACCCACATCTAAAGGATCATTTTAAACCAGATATAACGGGAAACACTACAGATCGTTCACTTCAAACCCACATCTGAAGGATCATTGTACCTGACTTCTTCCACATGAACAGATACTAGAACTGTTAAGTATCAAGTGAAGAAATAAAGCATTGACCTAATCTTTCAGATGTTGATAAATAAAGAGAAACTGTGATTATTAACCCGTGAAGATAATGGAAAGATACAGAGTACACATTATATTTTATCACTGTTAGTGAAAGATTATTTTTAGCTCGACAGGTGTTTCATTAAAGAATTAAAAGTAACAAGTAGACTCGCAATGAATTCGAGGGAAATCATGATGTTACTTGATGTTTATGGTAATAGTAATGAAGAATTGGATTGAATCATGATGTTATTCGATGTTTATGGTAATGGTAGTGAAGAATTGGATTGAATCATGATGTTACTTGATGTTTATGGTAATAGTAATGAAGAATTGGATTGAATCATGATGTTATTCGATGTTTATGGTAATGGTAGTGAAGAATTGGATTGAATCATGATGTTACTTGATGTTTATGGTAATAGTAATGAAGA
>NW_013669241.1:98977-102818 GCF_000517525.1 Limulus polyphemus
ACTAAGTGTAAACATTTGTGTACTATTGATTTCATTTATCAAATTTGATGCATAAAACTTTTTAATATAAAACCAAAATTACAATTAGCTTTATCAGTGGGAGCTATCACATATTTTTCTTGTAATTCCTGGAACTTGTTTTTTAACGGGTGAAACGATAAATCTAAATGGTATTTATTTACATTTATACAAGATAATTATTATTTTTTCTTAAGTACATAAAACTTCCATTTCAAAAACCATCTAGGTGGATGATATAATATAGTCAAGTTTCAAAATGTATTCATCAATATTGTTTAATAGATTTCAGAATATTTTACTTGTTACATTTTGTGGCAATCCCGTATTTAGATCTTTTTGAGCATTTCACATAACAGATTTATTTTTTATACTTTCCAAGTTACCAGTAATAATATGTTTATGAAAAGTATCAATAAATAAACTATGTTCACACTCACAAGGTAAATTATTAACTTCATCTACTTTTTAATTTTTTTTAAAAGCTCTTATAATTCTATAATAGTGGACCGATTGGAACTTCGTATTTATAACTAACGGTAGGCTTTCAGTTTTTACAAGAAAAAATATTATTCTATGTAGATTGATGAATAATTTTAGAAATCTGAAATTACATTCAAACGAACAAAGTAATTTTTTTATTAATTAATTAATAAATTATTAACGTAAGTTATTTTTTACAAAGATTTATCCTAAAATAAGAGCATTAATTAATTAATATAATTAAAAATTTTGAAATTCGAAATGGTCATTCAAAACACTTACTTTTAGACATAATGAAATATCGATTGAAAGTTAATGATTTATCAAACTTTGAAAAAGAGAAACCGCAAATTAAGATTTCATAATTTTAAACGTAAAGTATTCTATGACTTTATTACAGGTTTGAATATTTCGTTTTGTAACGCAGTTCTTCATTTAGATTTGATTTTGCTTGACTGTTTAAGTATTAATTCTGCAAATATATTAAACATTTTAGTTAATCAGGAAAATGTTCCGAATATAAGTAAGATTCTCAGCTTCGAAATTACTTTTTAATAATGCATTTCAAACTAGTGGTTAATATGAGTATTTTTTTTTCAAGTGTAAAAAAGAAACTTCAATGGCACTCCTATTCCTACTTACTTGAGCAATGTTGACTCCGTACTGTGAAAACATGGCATCATATAACGCCATAAGCCCACTTTGTCCTACTGCAGCTGCAGCACGAACGTCTGGATGGCTGATTATAGCTCTGCTCTAATGGAGAAAAAACAAGTTAAGCAAAATTTAATTAAAACCGAAATTAGACGTTTGATTTCGGTTTCATCTAGGTAGTAGATATGGTGTCATCAATTCATGTATTTTATGGTATTACAATTCCCACCTCCACCCTAGAGTAATTCATATCAGAGCAAGCTACTCGCATAAATTATAACTAAAATTTAGCTCGGTAATAAGTATAGCTAATAAAATACTGCTTTAAGTTCTTACTTGTTAAGTTTAAAATGCCTAGTTTCACTAGTTGAAACCCTTGCTATTAGCGATATTTTCCAATTCCACTAATATGTCACAAATTTCGACTTAGGGAATGTAGGTTAATTATTAATTAAGTTAATAATCCAAAATAACGTAATAAATATTTATATACATGACATTCTAATAAATACTGTTAGAGACAGCGTTTTCAGACAATATTTCTCTAAATACTTTTAATGCCAAAAGTTTCTTTAAAATACTATTATTCTTTATTTATGCCCCCCCCCCAGTGGCATGTCTGCGTACTTACAACGCTAGAAACCGGGTTTCGATACCCGTGGTGGGAAAAGTACAAATATCCCATTGTGTAGCTTTGTGCTTAATTACAAACAAACTTTATTTGTGCATTATCCTCTTCTGTGAACATGACTTCATGCGCAGTTTTAACCAATTACAAATAGAGGAAGTTTCAAAAAAACGTTTGCAGGACATCCTAATTGGCGAATTAATATTCAGAGTTTCTAGGAACTTGTGATAAGTAATTGTGTAACATTATGTTACACGTGTAGTTAAATAAATACATATTGGTAGATTGTGTTTACAGCACTGTTATTTAGTCGAGGTTTTATTTTCATCCATCCACAGATCGAGTTACTAATGATTCTGATAGCACTGTAACTTTAGTGAGTGCCATTACGTTGAAGATATGCAATCTAAGTGCAAGTTCAACGATCTTAATAGTTTGTTGAGATCTTAGATAAATCTCCCCCCCCCCTCTCCTTTACGAATTAACTTTCTTGTTTTAAACATACGGACAGAAATGATAGTGTTGAAAGCTATTTGAAATCGAGTTGCTGAATAATTAGGAATTTAACGAGTAGTTGTGCAAAATGAATGTCTAAGAAACAATCAATATATGTTTGTTGTGCATATTCTTAGTATATTTATTAGTGTAGGAATGGGTACATGTCGAAATACCTGTTCAAGAACCATAAAGAAAAGGTGTAAACATTAAACTTGGTAAATTAAACTATTGCTGCCACAAACATTCTAAAACGTTTTGCTGTTCGAATACTTACTATTTAAAAAACTTAGGTGCCATAGGTTTTGAGTAAAAGAGAAAATATTATCCACAAACCCAATCACAGAGTTAAGGAGAAAGATTAATAATTACCTGGGTAAAGTGATCCTTTGGAGAAAGAGTCTCTCTCATTGACATTGACATACGGGCCTCGGCTCTCAGCTTTTGTTTACCAAAGGCAACCGATCCACTTGTGACTATTAGCATTTCTTTGCCTTCATTTTGAAGTTGAGACACCTGTGTAACAGACGCGTTCTATATCATCGTGCAATTTACATACCTGGATTCAACATCACGTTTTAACAATATACGAAATAACAACGGCCAAATACATAGTATTAAATCAAAAATCGAACATCAACTTTTGCTCTTCCCATTAGCTCTCCAGAGTATGTCCGCGGACTTATACCACAAGAAACCGGGTTTTGATACCCGTGTAGCTTTGTGCTTAATAACAAACTACAGCAACAACTCTCCCCATTAAAAGTAGTAGAAATATAATAATTAATCAATAGTTCCGTTGACTTTATCTGCTATTAGTCTCTCAAACTTCCTAACAGATAATCAAAAGTTTTGTTATCCTAGTCAACGATTAATGCGTGTACAAAGTTGACAAAATAATTGCTTCAGAAAATAAGATTTAACCGATTATCATAATAACTGAAAAGTAGAATAACGATAATAAGTTTACCCACTTTAACCCACCCAATGAATACTCCCCCCCCCCATAGAGTTTGTTTACAACATTACAAAGTTGTTTGGTTTATCTGGAATGTCCGTAGGCAGTATTATTTCACATTTTGCACCCGAAACACACCATTTACAGGATTTTCAAAAGTTTCTCGGAACATTCGTCAAAACAATAAAATGAATATTTTTCTTTTTTGAGCCACAATTCTTGGTGAATATACGTGAAACTGTTACCAGAGGGTGCTACATCTACTATGTACCTATCATTATTGGAATGAGATGTTAAACGAAGTTGTACAATATTCAACTTTACTACATGCTGCGAGTAGAACCAGTTTATTTTGACTTTACGAATACTTGAAGTCGGGTGTGTATCATATCTCACCTGCTAGTTTTCATCACAAATATTAACCAGCAATTATAGTATTTTGGCACTTGTGTATAAAGTTAAAATCATAAATAATATGACTCGTGAGGATGACGTTGTAACGTCGAAACATGTAGAGTCGTCAACTTCTTGAAGGCCATAGATGGGCCTAAATAAAATGTTTTTAATTGTGTACCAGTCCAACTTTTAATATTATTTATGATTTT
>NW_013669241.1:103434-107622 GCF_000517525.1 Limulus polyphemus
AAAATCATAAATAATATTAAAAGTTGGACTGGTACACAATTAAAAACATTTTATTTAGGCCCATCTATGGCCTTCAAGAAGTTGACGACTCTACATGTTTCGACGTTACAACGTCATCCTCAGGAGTAATATTATTTATGATTTTTACTAACCAGCAATTAAATATTGGACAGCTTCCTTCAGCTGCTTATTACGTCATTCTAAGATCATTCATCGTCGACTTCAAGGGCCATAGACAGTCAGCAGATGTAACACCCTCTGGTGGCCACTAATTCGCATTTCCCCATGGTCTAATTAGTAGAATCATTAAAAATTATTGTTTGAACTTGTATAGGGCGAATATTACTAATTTCATTAATATTCGAGCACTCAAGAAAAACTTTATAAAGACCCCGTATCTCAATAGTATCTTCCTAAGATATTTGTACTTAGAAAACTAAGTTATTAGATTGTACTTAGTGACCTTTTCTATTTGACCAAAAAGCTTGTACAACTTTTTGATTAAATAACAGTATTTTGGTCACATTTACTTTAGTCTGTTATTATATAACATGTTAATGTTATATAATACCGTGTTCTACGCGGAACAAACGTATGGTTTTCGTGTAAACAACCGATTTAAAGAAAATCAAGCACTTGACATGATGAACTCTTCTATAAATAATATTTTCACGAAATAAACTTATAATTCACAGGTTTTATTCTACCGTAGAAATTTAGCTAAATATACGAACAATCGTAATATTGCGTCTGTGTTGTCTTCGTTGCTGTGCAATTATATGATGTTGTCTTTAGATAGATGTGTATGATGATGATGATGATGATAATAATATGCTCAAACAACTAACTTATGAAATTAGATCATCACTATAACACTGTATCTTCTAATTGAAGTTTGTAATAAATTTTCAAAATCTCCTTTTAAGATTCGAAACCATAATTCAGCCGAACCCATGAAAATTGGTTCACATAGTACTTCCTTTACGAAATAAAATAGCTTCAAACCAAAACTTTATCGTAACATGGTTAGTTTTGGACATTATTCTACGAAACCAATAGCATCTCTTATTTAAAAGTAGTAAATACAACGAACATCCTGACCAATTGGATAATATCGAATTCGAAGAGTGAACTGTGGTTTCCAGTCGATGTTTTAAGTTTTTGGCTTTGTATTATATTTTAACAAACTGTACTTTATCGCTTTGTTTTTTTTAGAAATGTTCATTGTGGTGAAAAATACATTACCTGCTCAATAATTGAAGCAAGTCTTCCAAGAGCCAGACCAGACTGATCTTTCCGAGTGATAACGGCTGATCCAAGTTTAACTACAATTCGTTTGGAGGATTGGAGTTCACTACGATACGAATATGCGTTCTTTATGGAACTCGATTGCAAATCCCTCGTAATACTATCTCGTATGGAAGCTAACCCTTTCTTTCCTTCTTGCACAAAACGTAGGCCTGTTCTGTTCAACAGATGGAACGCCATTTCAATCCGTGAGTGAGTTATTACAGGCTTGCCGAACACTCGGAGCTTAGATGTGAACTTTCGTTGACGGCTTGTATTCGAATGGGAGCGAAAGCCACGTGCTCCTCTGAACAAGTGACTTTTGTAACCCAAGGACACCCCAATATCACTTTTTACTATAATCTTCATGGAAGTTGCCATGACGGTGATGACACTAGTCTGCTCGAGTTTCAAGTACAGGCGAGACAATAGTTGGAATTTGAACACAGAAAACTGATAATGAATCAGTTCTGACAAAACTTGTGGTAGAAATAACTATTCTATTTTTTTCAAGTTATCTATAATAAGTCTGTGATCCTGTTGGGAAAAAAACAAAACAAAAACTTCAAAATAATTTTATACACACACATTAAAAACTGAGTTGAAGTCATAAAAACTATGAAGTGTGAACTTACGCCTGCTTAAACCAATAAAGTAAGCAATAAGCATAAATCTTTAAAGAACAAATTGTGCAAGAAATCTAAAAGCGCTAATTTTGATGATTTAACCAAGGAATTCCCACACGTCCTCAGCACAAGACCCCAAAGAATTCCGCATCCTGGCCCCCTCATCCAACAAACCTATACACATTGAATGCCTTAACAGTACTGTGTATTTACTACGACCCACTTGACACTTTTTTGCGACTCGCTTTAATCCAACGAACGATATTTCCAATTCGAGTTATCTCAAACTTGTCAGTACTTTTTAAAAAAAATAGCAGAAATTTAGAATAATATAACAAATATTTATTTTGAAATCCAGTAGAGAAATTACTTCTATACACCGGTTTACCGAAATCTTCCATCATACCATTTATTTCGCCTATAATTATACATTTTCTGCGATGTATGCTCCTTTACACAAAAATGTGATTGTATTATCACACTTAGTTTTCTTGTTGAAAAATCAGGATGCGTTCACTATGCCATGTCTAGATCAGAAATTTCGTTGAAATTGGATTAGGTTTTTTTTTTTTTTGCATAGTAAATATAGTTTGAACCCAAAGACTAAATCACTGGCAAACTTAAGACATTTCCCACCAAATAGTCACGAGCTCATTCTCGGCTGAAATGTTGTTGTGGGACAGTAGTTTGTTTATGACGTTGTGTGTACTGAATATATGTACGATTTTTCATGAGACATTTTTCTAATTAATATCACCAACAAGACATTTTACCTAATTCATGTTTCTTCCCTTTCGAAAATCAAGCTCTTAATGCAAAGTGTTGCCTTAAACTAAAGTGAATATCAATACACTGGAAAGGCTCCAAATATAGTGTGTATATTTGAACAAGAAAAGAAAGCGTCGGATTATTTCCGCAAGTAATCAATAAATAGCTTAAAAATTTCTAAAAAAAAAAAATTCTTAACAAAAAATAAATCGCTCACATTGACGTGCACACAGCACACGAAAACAGGTTCCATTCGTAATAAAATTAACAAATCTTTACTGTTCTACCGACTCTAGCATGGAGTGTCCACTATGAGGTATTACATGTACGTCTTTGTAGCGTTATGCAAATCGGCACAAAAAATAAGGGGTAAAGAAACTTATCAGCCGAATACAGACAGCTCGATAGCTAAACTGTGCTTCTAAAAAGAAACGCCCCCTATAGGTGCAAAATTCTAACTAGATCAGAAATAATGACCTCAAAAGTCAGTAGAGAGTTCAGCTGCAGATTTAAACTTGTTAGTAAGTAATCCTTCAGACTTCAGGAGTTTGTGGTAACTATTATACTAACCCATCTCGTGCTAGCTGTTAAGTCTTGCTTTCAGTCGTATTTTGAAACACTTAAAACCGAGAATGAAACTAAATAA
Organism: Limulus polyphemus; assembly: GCF_000517525.1. Lineage (NCBI taxonomy): Eukaryota > Metazoa > Arthropoda > Merostomata > Xiphosura > Limulidae > Limulus > Limulus polyphemus. The sequence goes on from NW_013669241.1 coordinate 106,762, forward strand.
CTAGTATTATTACGAATCTTTATTAATTAAGATATCGAAACTTCTTTAATATATAGACCCACCATAAACTGATAACCAGTTTTAAATTTCTACATCATTCCATGTGACCACAATTAACTCAGATGATCAAAACTAACTGATGTCGTAGCTACAAGTATAAGCCATTAGGTACAGGACCTAACTGTGAATAATATAATAATTGTTGTCGTTCTTTGAAAATCACATTCCAGATGGTAATATTAAGTCAGCTTTCACCCCTCTCGACGATTTTTTTTCAACGCTTCTTTAAATCAGAGTGTGACTCACCTGAGAGTACAAGAATGAAACTTGCAGTATTTTTACAGAATTCATGGCAGTTAACACTCAAAATAACTTAGATACAGCATAGTGAAAAAACAAAACGAAATCAGAAACTTACAAAACTCAAGGGGTGAAAAAGTTTGGAAAGTTCTAAAATGTCTTAAACTATTAAAGCTGAAATTCAAATAATTTATCAAGTTCACTCTAAACTTAAGAATCTTAGAACAATTTAAGTTTAAATTACTTAATTTCTGTCAGACTCCAAACTGGATTACATAAGTCTGCGATGGTTTTTATTGTCTTGAAATTTTTATATGTTCTACGGTAATTCCTATAAGGTGAATCCGAAAATGATATCCATTTTTCTCCAGCACGTACAGATTTTTCACAAACCTTCATAACGCAATACATAAGAAAGACCACAACACGTAGTTTTGAAACCAAAAGACGAAGATTTCACACACACACACGCACAAAATCATAATGAATGAGAATGCATGTTGGTTTGACATCAGTGTTCTTCTCTTTTCTTCAGTTTGTTTGTATTTTTGTTAACAAACA
>NW_013669241.1:107632-109560 GCF_000517525.1 Limulus polyphemus
TAAAAAATACTTCATTGTGGTAAATGAAATATTAATGTGATCTATGTAAGAATTTTTCTTTTCTCCAGAGTTGTAAGTAATCCTTACGAAATAGAAAAAAAAAATCAATATTATTTTAGAAATCTGTGTAGCTGAATAATGGAAAATCCATTATTGAAACCAAAACAACTTTTTATGAAGTTTAAATTCGCACGCCTGTGTTATTCTCGCTTTACAGTTGTTGAAAAATAAATGAAACGCTTCACGTAACATTGACAATCTGTAGATTTCAACAGAATATTTATTTCTCTCATAAGGATTTAATAAGAAATACTAAAACATTTTACGAAAAACAGAAACCACTCATTTTAAAAATTATCAATTTAAGGTACTCACCTTACTTCTGCCGATTCTTTACGAATATAAATTGTTGTAAACTAATAATGTGGCGTTGTGTATAAATAGAAATGAACACCACAGAAATAACAACGTTTTGATGGGTCTACTTTTGTAAGAAAGTTTGAAAACACTGACAAAGTACATCTGGAACGATACTTAACATTTCGCAATACATATACACCATCAGTATCAGCAATTTTCCAACACTAGTTGTTCACGTGATGAGACACACACGTCATAGTAACCTTTGTCCATCGGCAATAGCCTCGAAGAAGGTTCTGTTGAATCATACTAAGATGGGAAACGACCGAAAGTTTGGATGTGTGCTGTGAATATACTTCACGCACAGCAAAGGACGTGACCATATTGATTACACCACATGTTAATGTCACTTTGGATAGTTTCCACGAGATTCAGTAAAAAACACTAATGCATGTCTTAGATAACCACCGCTCTTAACCTATATGAATGGAAATTCCCCCACGGAAAATGTAATGAAAGTTAATTGCTTGATGGAAAACTTTTACCGATAGAAACACGCCTACACATCGTCATTGTCTGTATAGAAAAATAAAAATGATAAAGAAAATTGGGGGAGGGGGGTATTAAATTTTGTTTCCTACCTAGGTTAGGCTTAAGCTCTGGATGTTTAGTATTGTGATATACACATGTGCTCAGAGTATTCCAAATGTATTTCGTTACAGTCATTTAACATAATGCCACGTAACGAATATAACTTGAACACAATGCTACACAATGGGCTTTCTGTGCTGGTGCCCACCACGAGTATAGAAACCAGGTTTTTAGCGTTACAAGTCTGCAGACTTACCGCTGTGCCATTGTGGGTTGGGGGCGTAAAGAAATCTAATAATTATAACAGAGTAAAAATGAAATTCGACTTGCTTTGCTTTTTAGACATTGGATTCTGTATCTAGTTTAAATGCTTATGGCACGGCATGGCCAGATGGTGAGGACGCTCGACTCGTAATGTGAGGGTCGCGAGTTTCAATCCCCGTCACACCAAACATGCTTGCCCTTTCAGCCGTGGGGGCGTTATAAAGTGACGGTCAATCCCACTATTCGTTAGTAAAAGAATAGCCCAAGAGTTGGCGGTGGGTGGTGATGACTAGCTGCCTTCCCTCTAGTCTTACACTGCTAAATTAGGGACGGCTAGCGCAGATAGCCCTCATGTAGCTTTGCGCGAAATCCATAACAAACAAACAAGCAAATGCTTATAAGAACCGAGTCTTCCCAAGATTGTATAACTATGTAATTATTTCTATTAGAAGAGCTGCTAAAAGTTATACAATAATAATTGCATCTAATAATAAATCGTCTTAATTATGAGTAGCAGGCAAACTATTGTTACGTATCTGCTTGTTTGTTGATTTTCCGTATAAATTGTTTCCGAGAAACTTCAGCGATACAACTCCTTTCTTAATTCAAACTAGTTTATTCTTTCTCGTTACAAACTTTGTAATACACTTAATTTCCACAGTCACTTTAAACTTTTAGAACTACTACTTTTATAACTATAACTACTTTTATAA
>NW_013669241.1:110449-120450 GCF_000517525.1 Limulus polyphemus
CCAAGTAAAGCACCTCTTTCTGGAACAAGTGGCATTTCTTGAGATAAAGTTTGAGGTTTGCTGCCTTTAAACGCTTGAATACTTCTTCTAGCCAGTACATTTCGTCATAAACGTTGTTCCAAACACAATGACATCGTCCAGGTACAATAGGGCTATCCTCCATTGTAGGCCTTCCAATACTCGTTCCATCAGCCTCTCAAATGTTGCTGGAGCATTGCTAAGCCCGAATGGCATCACATGGTATTGCATGGATCATCAGTGCCAGCCAAGTATACTTCGTGTCTGTCCTTTATGCCCATGAGCTCAATAGCTACCCACACTGGTTCCCACAACCTTGTATAATGTCCTGTCACACCAAAGAGCTTCTGGTACTCCTTTGTGATCTAGCACCTTGATACTCACAAGGGTTTGCTGAGACGCAGAATCTGTGACAAAGTTGCACCTTTGGCCATTTAGCTTCCCTGTCACGTAGACACTGTGTGTGCTTGGAATTTTACACCTAGCTGTTGGGGCTTTCACGATTGGGGTTGGTAGGCATCCATCAACACCAACCACTACTGGTTTCCTTAAGGCTGACTTATTGGTGGCATTCTTCTTACACTGGCTCCTCATATGTCCTTGCTCTCCACAGTACCAACAACCTTTCTGGGTAGCAGCCTTTCCTGCTGTGGCATCACCCCTGTGTTGAAGTTGCCAGCATTGAGCTCTCTTGTGCCCAGGTTTAATACAGTGCCAGCAAAGTCCCTCAAACTTCTCTGAAAGCTGCCCTTTTCTGGCCTTGAATCCTGATGACTGTACCCACCTTGGTACCTCTGTGCTGGACTTAACGTAGGATTCAAATTCAAGAGCTCTGGCCATTGCATCCTGCATAGTTGAGGGGTGTGCTTGCTTTACTTGTATCTTCAGTTGTGGACTGTCCAAGGCATATACAAGCTGATCAAGCAACAACTTGAGGAGATTCTGTGGTGCAGTTGGGTAGGACTTGTGTGCCATAATTTCCAAGTCCTGTGCCAGCTCTTGCAGGCTCTCCCCTTTAGCACGGTCTCCCGTCCTAAACCTAGCCCTGTAGACTTCAGACTGGTTTTGAGTTCCATACCTGAGTTCTATAGCCGCTACCAGTGCTCTATAGTTGTGCCTGTCGTCTGCTGACAACTGTCCAAGTATTTCCAGTGGTTTTCCCTTCAAGCTCGTTGCCAGGTACACTGCTTTCTGCTCCTCTGTCCATCCGTTCATCTCTGCCAGGAGCTCAAATTATGCTCTATATGCTTCCCACGGTACCTTCCCATCGAATTCCTGTGGCTTCCTTCTTACTAGATCACCCCTATTGCTGACACACACATGTCTGGAATGTGACTTCTGGCAGGACTGAAGATGTCTGCATTAGGGTTTAGCTGCAGGGTCTGGATGGGGCTTCCTGTTCTCTGGGGCTGACTAGGCCCATGGCTAATATATCCTCCTTGTGTAAAAGATAATAAATCGTCCTTTAATGTATTTAATTCACTTTGAAATTTACCCATATTTTCCATTTGTGTATGCTGGCTTTCTCTCAAGTGTTGGAGACTTTCCTCGTGTTCATTTTCTTTCTCCTCCAACCACTGCTGTTGTCTCTCTTCTTGTTTCTTTTCTTGTTCTTCTTGTTACTTTTCTTTTTCCTATAATAACTGCTGTGATCTCTCTTGTTTATTTTGCTGTTTGAGCTGCCACTGTTGCAGGTTTTCTTGCCACTGCTGTAGTCTCTCTTCTTGTTTCTTTTCTCGTTCTTCTTGTTTCTTTCTTTTCCTCCAACAACTGCTGTAATCTCTCTTCTTGTTTCTTTTCTCGTTCTCCTTGTTTACTTTCTCGTTCTTCTTGTTTCTTTTGCTGTTCTTGTATTGCTGCCATCAAATCTGCTAAGCTGTAGTTTGAGTTGCCACTTCTCGTTTTCTTTCATCTCATGACGTGTTACCAGCGTCACGTGACTTCCGCTGACGTAACACTATAAAAACTTATATAACCACTCTGCCCTAGGTAATAAGTACCCTCGCTACTAGTGATGTTTCTGGGCCTAAGCCTGACGAGGTTACCAAACACTCCCAAGCAGCCTTGTTACATGTAAATATTCATGTTCTCTGTCTGTCACATTTGACCAATGTAGTTATTGTAATCTAAGAAATTTAATGTTATGTATTAATCTAGTTTATACTATAAATAACTAAAATACATACTGAGTGATTAAATTTAATACTGTAAATTACTGAAAATTACAAAACAGAACGTTTTACTTAGTATGTGGTAAGTTTCCACTAGATGTCCACAGAACAATAGTACAGCCTGTGTAAATATATGACGCTAGTGTATTTGGGCTACTTTTACCCTTATCAACACATCAATGCGTTTCAATATGACCTTGCTAAAGAAAGTATGTTAAATGGCCAGACTTGAAAGGGGGGAGGCTCACAAAGGAAAAAACCAAATATGACCAATTCTAAAAGCGGAAAGATAATTTAAAGGAACTTAGCATAGAACTTTGAGAAGGTCAGAGGTAATAGATATAGTTATAACTCTCTTTGGGGTGATAAACCTAGAGAGTGTTTAGTTAAGATAGGATAAAGAATGTTATTTATATCCTGTAGGCTAGCGACTATGCTATTTATGCGATCTATGTTGAGTCAAAAAACCATACCATGGAAACGATTGACCCAGGATCACATTGAAGGAGTTTAACAGAACAAAGTGTGTGAAAGGCAGAATGCTTAGGTTTGTGTTAGGTAAATTATAGCATTTTTTATGTTTGTCCGGAAATTGAAAATTTATACCCTCAAAAATAAAATCCTCTGTTTTATTGAAAACCTTGAAGAAAAATGTTCAATTAAATTTGTTTTGAATTTCGCGCAAACCTACACGAGGGCTATCTGCGTTAGCCGTCCCTAATTTAGCAGTGAATTACTAGAGGGAAGGCAGCTAGTCATCACCACCCACCGCCAACTCTTGGGCTACTCTTTTAACAATGAATAGTGGAATTGACCGTCACATTATAACGCTCTCGCGAATGAAAGGTCGAGCATGTTTAGTGGGCCGGGGTTTCGAACCCGCGACCCTAAGAGTCGAGCTCCAAAACCACCTGGCCATGCCGGGCCTTTTAATTAATAACACTAACGTTTAAGTCAAGATACTGTTTATCACTTGTATTTGTTTAACGTTTTTCAGGATATGTTATGGTACTATTAAGTCGGTGTATCTGCGTGATCTGTTTAATTTTAAAGCCTTATAATAGAGTTATAATAGAGTGGTGTGAGTTACTTCACATCGGTATGAAGTTTGGAGACGACTTCAATGGGTAGTGAAAGAAACTTTATTACAAATGTAATTATAATTCGAAAACCTTATTTCATCATCAGAAAAACGAGGGTTCCTCGCCATCCAATTTGTCCATAGGTGTGTCCTGTTGTAATTTTTATAATGAATATTATCAAAGAATCATTTGCTATCACCTATGCAAGTTGTTAATTAACCTACGTTGTTAAAAGATTGTAGACTTATGTTTTATTCTGATTTATTGAAAAGGTAGGTTGGTATAAAAGCTGCTGAAATCAAATGTTTCGATAGATCTAGCTCCGAAAGGTTTCAATTTTTGTCAGCATTCCGTGGAATGTTCGAGAATTATGTATGTACTAATATCTGTCCTTTCCTTTATAATGCTAAAATATTTCTTCAAATGTCCTGTGATGTACTTAACACCTTTACGTATCACAAGTTCGTTTTAGCGCAATGCTACATTGGGCTATATGCTGTGTCCATTGTAGGGAATCAAACCCCAGATTTTAGCCTTGTAAATCCCGGAACTTACGACTGTCCCACGGCAATTACTCTTGATCTTGAAATAAACGTCTAATGTTGATCCAATAAAACTAAAGACATTTTCATTTCTTATTGATGAAGATAAGTCATTACACTATGAAAATCATTATTGACCGTCACTATATAACACCCCCACGGCTGAAAGGGTGAACATGTTTGATGGGACAGGGATTCGAACCCGGGACCAGCAGATTGAGAATCGAGCCCCCTAACCACCTGGCCATGCCAGGCCATTTGCGCAGGGATCGAACCTCAAATGCTAGGGTTGTAAACCGCCGCCGTCCCCCCAGTCTTACCATTGAGCCACCGTATGGGGGAGGGACTTTGTGTATTGGAATTTGCAATTTCAAATTAAATCTATTTGTGGTATCGACAGTGTTATTCGTGCTAGAATGTAGTTAATAATAAATTGAAATCTCTCTTTTTTTATAATACTAAACCCAATATTCAAATTCAAATATAGAGCAATTATTCGCTATAACAAAAGGGTTTTGTTTCTTTTGTTTAATTTCGTGCAAATCTACTCGAGGACCATCTGTACTACTCTTTTACAATAGAAAAGTGGGATTGATCGTCACATTATAGCTCCCCCACGACATGTTCTATTACGGGTTCGAACCCGCCCACGGCTGCACATCGCGAGTCGAGCGCCCTAACTAACAGGTCACGCACATCACGTACAAAACTTTGTTTTCCTTAAAAATGGACTGAGCGGGGTCGAGTGATTGACGTCACGTTACCAGCACAAAAATGAAAAATAAAAAAATCGCATCATCTGAGGCCTTGGATGCATTATAAGAGTTATAGTCAAATCCCACTATTCGGTCTGATAAGAGTGGCCCAAGAGTTGGCGGTAAGCTTTTTTTTTTTTTTTTGACTAGCTGCTTTCCCTGTAGTCTATAAATTCAAAATTAGTGTCAGCTACACAGATAGCCGGGCCCGGCATGGCCAGGTGGTTAAGGAGCTCGACTCGCAATCTGAGGGTCGCGGGTTCGAATCCCCGTCACACCAAACATGCTCGCCCTTTCAGTCGTGGGGGCGTTATAATGTGACGGTCAATCCCACTATTCCTTGGTAAAAGAGTAGCCCAAGAGTTGGCGGTGGGTGGTGATGACTAGCTGCCTTCCCTCTAGTCTTACACTGCTAAATTAGGGACGGCTAGTGCAGATAGCCCTCGTGTAGCTTTACGCGAAATTCAAAACAAACAAACAAACAAACAATACACAGATAGCCCTTTATGTAGCTTTGTGCTTGACTACAAACAGACAAAATTAGTGTCAGCTACACAGACAGCCCTCGTGTAACTTTGCGCGAAATCCAACAAAACAATCAAACAACCCTTGAAAACACACACCATATGAGATAAAATCTCGTTACGATCAAATAAATTCCAGCAAATAATCTTTAAGTAAAAATTTATCCAAATGTCCATGAGTTACACTAATCCAGATTTATTGACTTGTCACTTCAAAAATATCAAATTGATCATGCACATATTAATTAATTCTGACCTGAAACCTGGAATTTAAAATGAAACAAGTCTATCCGGATGTCCATGATATTCTAATAAAGATCAGACGCAGACCATGACATTTATTCGTATAATCGGGTTTTTCTTCATTATCCATTCAAGCCGTCTCCAACCATTATTACACGTAATTTAATTATAATACGTTACTGCCTAGAAAATTATCGATATACTGTGTGGTGTTTTCAGGTGAAGTGATTTTCCTACAAGTATCAGATAGTTAGATCCGCTAATAAAAACAAATTCGACCAGGAAATATGTGGAATACTGTTTTTTAATAATTTGACTAAGTTTTTAAGTTTGTTAAAATAAAAAGACTTGACAATGTGATAAAATGAACAAAATATCTATTTCTACGTTAAAACAAAAAGAACGCATAGCGCACGTACTTATGCAGATCGTATCTCAGTCGATTCCTCTACTAGGTTGTGTTTAATCTCATAGATTTCATTCACTCGAGGTTGATCTCGGTAGAACTAAAACACGATGATTTCCAATGCTTGTCTCCTTGTAGAACTGAACCAGCAAAATGTACTTCAGTTCTACAGGTAAACTCGGTTTCTTTATCCAGTCAACAGTGTTGTATCGTGACCCTTGTTTTTTCAAAGCAATAGACGGTTATATCACACAGACATTGTCAATTCGACCAGCAAAGGATATTACAGTCGCTGATCTTTCAACACGGATTCTATATATTACTGCAATATTCCTTCGGGCAGAATAGAAATCATCTACTGTATAGAATTAAAAAGCAAAGCAACTAAAAAAGGCAACCCAATGGCTTTTTGGGTCACGTGGTTATACTAAAACTTATGAAATTAAATAAACGTATTTTTTAGTTCCTAGATAACTAAAAGCCATAACAGTCATATTCCAGCCAACCAGATGAAACCTGGTATTGAGCACTGGTTATGGCACTGGTTATGACAAATATAGTATGATTGACGCAACATTACATATTTTTCTTTGCTTTCACTTATACATTCTTAGGATTTTCTATTTGGGAATGTTTGGTGAACTCGTTTAATAGGTGGATTATTTATTTTGTTTCGAGCGTAGAGCGCTTTGTCCACTGCTAGGATTGAGCTACGAATTTTAATATCATACATCCTTAAGTTTACTGCTGAACCAAGGTCTTGTTACTGAGCCATCGGGAGAGGAAGCCGTTGAATAAATATGAAAAATGATTACGTTGTATTGAGCTTGTGCTTTTCTGGTCTCATTTTCTCTGTTTACAGGATTTGACCTCGTATTTTGCTAATTTGGTTTTTCATTCTCTGTTTACAGGATTTGACCTCACATTTTGCTAATCTGGTTTTCTTTTCCCTGTTTACAGGATTTGACCTCATATTTTGCTAACATGATTTTCTTCAGCCTACATACACTGTATTCAAACATTTTAATGGTCAAAGATCAAAGATGAAAATTGTTAATAGGAAAGAGCCACCACGGGTTCTTATCTACAGTAATTGTATTAGCAACTGTTTTAGCACCCATGATTACACAATAATCACCCAACTGTTTTAGCACCCATGATTACACAATAATCACCCAACTGTTTTAGCACCCATGATTACACAATAATCACCCAACTGTTTTAGCACCCATGATTACACAATAATCACCCAACTATTTTAGCACCAATGATTACGCATCCACAATAATTAGTTTCATAATATCGTGCTTCTTTCAATTTGAGAGATACTATGACATTTTTATTGTTTCTTTCAGAATTTTTGCTTGAAAGCGATCCCTGGTGTCTCACGTACTAGGAAAGAGATTTATTTTTGTGTACCCTTAAGTCCCTGGTTCAGCAGTAAGTCTCTCAACTTACAACGCTAAAATTCGGGATTCCATTCCTCACGGTGGAAAGAGCACTGATAGCTCTTTGTGTAGTCAAGTGTAAAAAAAAAAGAAAACATTAATAATGTGTACCATTTAGACCAATTTTTTACTGAAAATTCAACTTACCTGCCCCCCCCCCTCAGTGGCAGCGGTATGTCTATGTCTACTAACAACGCTAGAAACCGTGTTTCGATACAAGTGGTGGGCAGAGCACAGATAGTCCTTTTGTAGCTTTGTGCTATAAACAAAACAAAATCAACTAACCTACCGCCGCCAGTAGTGACTCATCGGTAAGTCTGCAGGCTACCGACACTAAAAATCAGGTTTCGATACCTGTGGTGAGAAAAGCACAGATTAGCCCATTCTGTAGCTTTGTACTTAACTACAAACAAACGAAATCTAACCTTACATACCGAAAACTAATGGTACCATACTAGCTTTCGTTTTCACATGACTAAAATTAGAAGCCAGTGATTAAATTATACTTACTAACAAGGACTAGAAGTTAATTAAAAAGACAAAAGTCACAAGAACACCAAGTAGACCTAAACGTAAAATTACACTCTTTATTTAACACAACTATTATGTTAGTTCAGCATCCTTCTTCTTCTTGTTTGTCATGCATAATTAATGTATATTTTTCATGACAGTTACGCCTCCACAGTTTGTAAGAAATAACTGTTGTATTTATAATATTTCATTATTTATCACATAAAACTAATACATATCATATGAAGCTTCTGTCATTTTATCAAGCAACAACAAAAATGTAAATTTTCGTTTATTGAATATTCAACAATCAAACTAGGCACACACATATATATATGAGCAGATATGAAGCTTGTAAAATATAAAAATCAATTTAGATACACACATATAAGCAAGTATGAAGCTTTTAAAGGTGGCAATCTAACTAGATACACACACATAAGCATATATGAAGCTTTTAAAGATGGCAATCTAACTAGATACACACACATAAGCATATATGAAGCTTATAAAGATAAAATCAAACTAGATACACACACATATATATATAAGCAGATATGAAGTTTGTAATTGTCGTAGCATTTACACAAACTGTGCAGGATTATTTAGACTTCTGTGAGAAAGTTTAATCTATTTGAATTGCTTAACTTGTTTTTGCTGTTGTTGTATTTTTCAGTATGATAATATATGCCCTAATCTTTCATCATTAAAGATGCATTTTCTTCCGGGGGAAATATAATACGTTAAAGCTAACTTTTGGCACGTTTTTGGCGTGTCATATTCCTGAGGTAAATTTTTTATACAATAACTCTTTTTCGTACAATTTACAGTTTTATTTATTAATATGTAACTTAGATTCGGAAACGTCTTCTATTTATTGTTCTTTAAGACACAGAGAATACTGTATTGTTCAGTCAGATATATTTTCTGCAGATAGAACAATGCTTCTGTGAAGAAAAATACTGAACTTATCTACTAAAACACAAAACTTCTGTTACATAAGTAAGTTAATTTGGTTGTTTGTATTTAAGCACAAAGCTACCCAATTGGCTGTCTGTGCTCTGCCCACCACGGGTATCGAAACCCTATTTCTATCGTTGTAAGTCCACAGACATACCACTGGGTGGGTCACATAAGTAAGGAGATAACATCAAACAATAGTGACATTTACGATAAAGTACTTACGAAATAGTCACATGTATCAATCAAACTTCTTTCTAGACGTTTCTTGTTAACCTAGGTATATACGTGTTTGGTGGGTGTATGTGTAACTATATGTATATACCTTAGTTAATCAGGAAAAAAAAAACAATTACAATATTAAGAAATGCGCCAGGTATGAAGTTATGGCGCGAAAATAAGCTGATAGTAAAGCTTTGCAAAAACACAATAAATTTGACTCGTGAATAAAATCAACTTTATAGTAAAGCAGCGCAAAAAACACTTGTTACTTGACTAGTTAAACAAACCAAACTTATAATTAAGGTGAACAAAAGCACTACGAACTTATACTCCACTATTAGTTATGTAAATCTGTCGAACGTATTTTACAAGTTTGGTGGCCATGGTGACGTGACGTGTGATATGTTGATAAGATGTCTTCAATGGAAAGTTCCATTCTATAGTCATGTTAGAGCAATTGACGATAGCGATTAGAGGACAATGTTAATTACCAAGATCATAAAAGAGTGTAAAGAAAAACAGTACTTATCAGAATTCTCCACCACTGATTAATGCTCTGCTATATGGCTTGAGTGCCAAACACATATCCAGACACTTTACAGTCATACTAATGTTATTTACGTTAAATAATACCATGCCTCTATAGCTTAAGTGTCAAACACATATCCAGACACTTTACAGTCATACTAGTGTTCTTTACATTAAATAATACCATGCCTCTATAGCTTAAGTGTCAAACACATATCCAGACACTTTACAGCCATACTAATGTTATTTACGTTAAATAATACCATACCTCTATAGCTTAAGTGTCAAACACATATCCAGACACTTTACAGTCATACTAATGTTATTTACGTTAAATAATACCATGCCTCTATAGCTTAAGTGTCAAACACATATCCAGACACTTTACAGTCGTTACTAGTGTTCTTTACGTTAAACAATACCATGCCTCTATAGCTTAAGTGCCAAACACATATCCAGACACTTTACAGCCATACTAGTGTTCTTTACGTTAAATAATACCATACCTCTATAGCTTAAGTGTCAAACACATATCCAGACACTTTACAGTCGTTACTAGTGTTCTTTACGTTAAACAATACCATGCCTCTAT
>NW_013669242.1:0-1494 GCF_000517525.1 Limulus polyphemus
ACACTTGTTTATGCAGTTATAAACATGGGAGACAACACTTGTTTATGCAACTATAAACATGGGAGACAACACTTATTTATGCAGTTATAAACATGGGAGACAACACTTAGTTTATGCAGTTATAAACATGGGAGACAACACTTGTTTATGCAACTATAAACATGGGAGACAACACTTAGTTTATGCAGTTATAAACATGGGAGACAACACTTGTTTATGCAACTATAAACATGGGAGACAACACTTGTTTATGCAGTTATAAACATGGGAGACAACACTTGTTTATTTTGGTAACATCAGTGCTGTATGACCATCTATTGTATGTTGTAGAGTTTGGTAACGTCAGTGCTGTATGACAAGCTATTGTATATTGTAGAGTTTGGTAACGTCAGTGCTGTATGACCATCTATTGTATATTGTAGAGTTTGGTAACATCAGTGTTGTATAGCCATTTCGTAGAAATGAAAGTTTCTGAAACATGAGTAACATATTACCAGTTGGTATACAGTTTAAAAAAATCATTGGGGATAACCAATAAGTTTATACCAAAAAGAATTGTTTTAATGAATGATAGAAATTACTCAGCTTGAAATTTTGAAACATATTTGAGTTTTTATATAGTTTTTTCATAGTTATTTAGTGGTAGTTTTTACATCAAACTCTTACAATACTTCTTCAGTATGGTCAACGAGAGAACACGAATTTTATTTAAGTTTTCTTAAGACTAAACTGATAATCAATTTATAACATTTAACTTGTTTTTAATGAAAATGTTAAGTAATTCTAATTAGATTCATTAAGTGTTTATTCACACATTAATATTGATCTTTTTTTTTATTCCTAATTCTTTCAGCTTGTAAAAGCACTATCTTCTGTAAAATTTACATCGTTTCCACATTGTACAACACAAAAAAATCATGTCTCAGATGTATATATTGTAGAGAGCTATTTGCTGTATGACCCTGACGTTACCTTATATATTGTAGAGTTTTAGCTGGTCATACAGCACTGACGTTACCAAACTCTACAATATATAATTGCTGGTCATACAGCACTGACGTTACCAAACTCTACAATATATAATTGCTGGTCATACAGCACTGACGTTACCAAACTCTACAATATATAATTGCTGGTCATACAGCACTGACGTTACCAAACTCTACAATACATAATTGCTGGTCATACAGCACTGACGTTACCAAACTCTACAATATATAATAGCTGGTCATACAGCACTCACGTTACCAAACTCTACAATACATAATTGCTGGTCATACAGCACTGACGTTACCAAACTCTACAATATATAATAGCTGGTCATACAGCACTCACGTTACCAAACTCTACAACATACAATAGCTGGTCATACAGCACTGATGTTACCAAACTCTACAACATATAATAGCTGGTCATACAGCACTGACGTTACCAAACTCTACAACATACAATAGCTGGTCATACAGCACTGATGTTACCAAACTCTACAACATA
>NW_013669242.1:1504-3011 GCF_000517525.1 Limulus polyphemus
CAAGTGTTGTCTCCCATGTTTATAGTTGCATAAACAAGTGTTGTCTCCCATGTTTATAGTTGCATAAACAGTGTTATCCTCGTAATACTTAGATCCCTAGAGTCACTTTCATCAAATGACATACTAGCATGATAATAAAAAATATATAACTAAACATTATGAACAATAAATGTACATGAAGAACAAAAAATAACCTTATTGAACGTTTAAAAATGTTTTAGATCCCCTCAGACAATGTTACAGTCACTATTTGATGTCGAGAAGTCAATTTTGTCCTGAATATTTTTTTTTGTCTCACGTGATGTATTGATTCTACTTTTAGAATAGCAGTGTGTTTTCAGTAAAAGTGAGTTATAGTGTTAGTCTGTAAAACGTCTGCTCAAAATGAATAGATTTACAGAGGTAAGTAAACAAGACTAGTTTTACGTTCGAAAAGATAAACAAAAATCATACATTATTCACAAGCTCAACACAAGAAAGTGTGATTTTGTTAGGGAAAATATCTTCAGCTAGAACACATTTGTTATTATCAAGGTCGTGTATGAAATGTAAACAATGACAAAACAAGTACGTAAAATAACGAAATTAGCTTCTTTAACTCATAATCACAAAATTAATATTCAAACAAAGAAATTGAAGCTTTAGATACATAACAAAAATAAACTATCGTAGAGCATAGTTTGCTTATGTTTTGTGTTGTTCATCATACGTGCTTCTACTCTGAACGACTGGTAGCCGGTTACATCATAATACATTTATCTCATCTGAATATCAATTTCACTTCCTTTTTTGTAGCAAATAACTTCTGAGGGACGTAGGGAGCTCCGATTCATAAATTGATATTCCAACTAGCCTGTCTAGGAAACTTAACTATGCATGGCCTGATTTCAAGGCTGTTGGTAACGCGTCATTCCTTCCTTGCAATAAATGTGAAAGGTTTTGAATACAAACAGTTCCCTGATGGACTGAAGACTGCGTGGTGCCACACTAATCGTCTTCTCATTTCTTCACCTTCAGGCATTTAAATACAAATCTTAGATATCGGTTAAAATAATAGAATGCTTCAATAAAACTAAGTAAGACCTAGATCCTTTCAAAGGTCTTGATAACCTTATGGAATATTGAAAACACGTCATCCCCAACTTATCTCTTTAGAAAACATCGTTGTCTGATAGGTGTGAACAAAATCTGAGAGGATAAACTCGAAACTGATCTAGTAACGTTCTTCCAAATAAATATTTATTTTTTAACCATAAATTGCACATTTAGTAGAAGGACTTGGTCATGAAATTTCGTTGTTTAATGTACTTTTTATACATTGTTAGACCATATAATACTTTCTATAACGTCTAATGAAATCTCAATGTCGGTAGAATTCCACGAAAAACAAAAGGATATAGAAGTAAGATTTTGAACAGAAGTTAGACGAAATAACATGTTTTGTCATTTGTAAGATTACATTTTGTTTGTTTTGTTTTTTGGAATTTCGCGCAAAGCTACACGAGGG
>NW_013669242.1:3321-42539 GCF_000517525.1 Limulus polyphemus
GCGACCCTCAGATTGTGAGTCGAGCGCCTTATCCACCTGGCCATGCCAGGCACGTAAGATTACATACTGTAAACTTTTGTCTACAATTCATAAATTCTGTTAAAAGTCTTATAAAAATTTCCAATAGATTTTAATTCGTTTATTTTTAATGTTCAGCTATATATCATGAGATGTACTTAGCACTATGTTTATACAAATCATAACTCAGCTAGTACTGGTTTAGAATAAAGATTGCATTAAAACAAATTTTGTATTTTGATACGGTAATGATACCCAAGAAAGAGTAGCAATTCTGCAATTTTCAGTGTTGAGTTAAAGTATTACTGTACAAATAAATATATCATATTGGAACTGTATTTTATTTGTGGTGTTTCGTGCCTCATCGTGTTTGTTATCTTTCAAACTTCAACGAATCTCGCGAGAGCTAGTACAGAAGTTCTATCCTAAACAGACGAACATTTTGATGAAGAAAATCTTCTGAAAGTCTGAACAATAACAAATTCACTTCTAAGTAACATACTAACATACTAGATAACATACTAACACACTAATATACTACATTACTAAATAACATACTAACATACTAAATAATAGACTAACATACTAAATTACATACTAACATACTAAATAATAGACTAACATACTAAATAACACACTAACGCACATGTAAACTGAGTAGGAATTAGAAGAATTTAGAAGAAATGCGAACTCATTTTTTCAAAAGATAATGATTAATATATGTGTCTATTAGATGGATAAAGTGTGGATAAACCAAGATAAATAATGACATTAGTTAGTTCTATAAACATGAAAGGCTCTCTTTTTTTTTGCTGTTTTTTGCCAGTCATATTTAAAATATCTTGATTTTTCTGATTTGTATAATCCTAAGTAGCTGAATTTCAAATAACTTGTTATGACATACATCAGTTTCAAATAAATTGTTATAACATACATCAGTTTCAAATAACTTCTTATGACATACATCAGTTTTAAATAACTTGCTATGGCATACATTAGTTTTAAATAACTTGCTATGACATACATCAGTTTTAAATAACTTCTTATGACATACATCAGTTTTAAATAACTTCTTATGACATACATCAGTTTTAAATAACTTGCTATGACATACATCAGTTTTAAATAACTTCTTATGACATACATCAGTTTTAAATAACTTCTTATGACATACATCAGTTTTAAATAACTTGCTATGGCATACATTAGTTTTAAATAACTTGCTATGACATACATTAGTTTTAAATAACTTGCTATGGCATACATTAGTTTTAAATAACTTGCTATGACAGACATTAGTTTTAAATAACTTGCTATGACATACATTAGTTTTAAATAACTTGCTATGACATACATCAGTTTTACGAATTGTTAAAAACTTGATTTGTATGATTCTAGTTGGCTGGCGCCACCTCAGTTCGTTTTAACCAATGTAATTCACACCTGCGACCAGGGGATATACAAAAGCGCGAGATCCCCTATCCATTCCTGGGCCACATCGATGGGCTATTTTCCGTAGAGGGAAGCCGTATGTATAGTGTGCTTTGTGACCCCAAACTAATTTTCATGTACATGGCTATAGCAGGGACGTAGCTCTGTTGTTCGTTGACTTTTCCCATATCCGAACCTACTGGGCGAATAATTGGTGGATTTCAAAAGGATTAGATAGAAAACGACCTGAACACAATATTGTTGTTCACGCTTTCTTGAAAACCCATAAGGCTATGTCAGATAAACAGCAACTAAATCCAGACCAAACAAAACGTGACGTGAAAGAAATCGCTAGTATCGGATTACTATCACTTTGTCGTACTTCATCTTACATTACAGATTGATGGTAGCCCGACTATTGTAATCGTTGAATGGAACGATTCGAAAACATGTGCCACTAAAAACGCGTATTTTTAGAAATGGCTTTTGAAATTTCAACGATTTATGACCTCTTAAACAAATTCAAAATGGGTTCAAAAGTTTAATAGGTTCTTTGGGTACAATATTAAGGTAGAATATTCGTAAATTGTAAACCACATTTAATATATATATATATATATTGAATAATTACTGATGAAAGGCCTGAACGCTGAAGATTAGAAAACAATTTTAAAGAATGGAATAAAAGCACGGATGATTAGAACGATAGAAAAATATGTTCGAGAAATTTATCACATAAACAGTTGTTTATTTGTTTCGAATATTCAAAAACAAAGCTACCCAAGGACTATCTGCGCCAGCCGTCCCTAACTTTCAATTGATAGACTAGGGGGAAGGCAGCTAGCCAACATCGCCAACTCTTGGGCTATTCTAATAGAATAACAGGATTTTGCCGTCCGAAACAGCGAAGTGCGATTTAGTGCCAACTAAACGTGAACTATACACTCTCAGATTCACAGTCCAGCACGTTACCCCTAGGGCCACATAAAACATATGCCAAGGATAACGATAAATTGCCTCATGTTAAACGAAAGACGATAAACAACTCCATTTGACAAGTTACTTATAAGGATGTCATGTGATATTCTCATTTAGGCATATTTAAGACGTACAGGTGGGCGTCTAAGCTCCTTCTTACTCAAACAAACTTGCCCTATACCGTTGTCTTACAATAAACAAACACATGAGGAAAATGACTTTAACGTGTCAGTAAGACTGAAGACAAAAGCCAGCTGCTCAGTATCTTGAGATGTCAGTTCTGGCGCGACTATTAATTTCTCAGTTCCATAGAAATAGCGGTAGGACCGTTATTTAAAAGTATAATAAACATTAGAATTATAAACTTACTGCTGGCCTTATTTGGGACTCAACAATTAATAATATTTGCATTTTCCCGACTATAAAGTAATTGAATCTGTGTATTGTTATACATTAAATCATTATAAACAGTCATTACTTCTTTTAAATCTCTGTATTGCTATATATTTCATTTTTCCTTTACTACAATCAATAACTAATGTTAAGTATTTATAATGTTATGTCGTAAGCACTTCTCTTATAATTATGAATAAGTGGGTTAGATAATTTATTGTTACATCACAAGTTACTTACTTCAGTGAATAATTGTGTTAAACATCCATATTGTTCCCCGCAAGTTCTTAACTTACTACAATCAATAATTGTGTTAAATATCTATATCGTTACACAGTAATTTATTTACTTACTGCAATTAAGAATTGTGTTAACTCTTTATATTGTGGCATCTTCAAATCAATTGTTTTAACAAATAAATTTCTGTTACATTTCTATGTTCAGTTTATACAGATCTGACCGATTAACAAGGAATTTGTTTATAATTTAGCTGAATCTTCGATTGTTACGTGCCGTATTTAAATTTTTCCCTATTCTATCTTTCAATATACATAGCGTTATACTAAAACGATCATAAAGACTCATCACATTGTTAAAAAACATGTTGCAACTTCCTTTAATGCTCTTAATAAGGATATAATGTCCAAATCACAACACTCTTCCTTCCGTGCTTTTCATAATCCATCTAGTGTATGAATACAACAGTTCCGAGCGTCCGTTTCAACAGTCAGATCACACAGAAATCCATGACAACTAGGTCCGAAAAACTGAACGGTATTTATTCATATAGAATAGCATGAATACCCACCCGTTTCATTCTCCAACTACTTGGAGAACATTACCCTGTTGACCCTCGTTTTCAGACAGAGATTCTTCTTGATTATGTTGGGTAATATTGTTGCCTGGGTCATGTGAACGGTTTTTGCCACTGACCTTTGCGTTCGTGAATTTTCACCTTTTACAAGACGCCACACTTTTCTTACCATGGCGTGGATATAACGTATTGCAGGTCTCTTTCTCAAGTAGACCTATATGACTTTGTTTTCTAACGTTATCAAGTAAAACAAGGATATCTCCGTCCTGCAAATTCTAAATCCTTTGATCTGAACACATCTTTAAGATATGGGTGTGTGAATACTTACCACTTTTCTTACCATGGCGTGGATATAACGTATTGCAGGTCTCTTTCTCAAGTAGACCCATATTACTTTGTTTTCTAACGTTATCAAGTAAAACAAGGATATTTCCGTCCTGAACATTATAAATCCTTTGATCTGAACACATCTTTAAGATATGGGTGTGTGAACAGTTTTCATTGGAAAGGACTGTTACATACCCTTTCCAAAATGGATCAGTTTTTGATGCCATTTCCTATGATCGCTAAAGAATGTCCGAATACATTTCATTCCATCGCAGTTTTTTATCGATTGTGGTTGTCATGTGACTTGCTGATTTGTGTAATAGAAATTATTTTAATTTAACGTGCTCAACGGTATTTACGTTATGATACTTTTTACTTCATCTTTGTAGCTTGTATTAGCAAATATATTGATTATAACAACATTGTAACTGTTTGTTAAATATACAATTCTGTAACAACATTATAACCTTAAATATGTAGCCTGTAAGTACACTGGAAAATTTGTATTGTTAAATATATTAAGTTGTAGCAACAATGTAGCTTTGTTATGTTAAATATATATACAGAACCTATTTGCAATATTTATTAAAGGCTTTTTCAATGGGCTTTTATTTGATTTATATTAGTTCTTGCAACAGGTGTAGTAGTAGTAGTAGTAGCATTACCTAGTGTATATTTTGAATATGTGGCTTAAGATAATTCGATTACCTTGTTTTATATCGTTTATAACTACAGTCTTGCTTTCATATTTGGTTTGATTATGCTTGATTTGATAATAGTGCTATCTGGTTTTGATATGAGTAACATTACTTAAGTGTTGTCATTTTATAATACGAAACACGCACGATAGTGTACGTTGACAGAGCAAAAAATGAAATAACGAATATAAAAGTATTTTCGGATCATATTAAACACAGGCTCATTTTTCAGTGTTAGATAGATAGATAGATACTAATTCAAATACTGTAAAATTTGTAATTTTTTATGTACTGATAACTTTTAAAGTGTTGAAGATAATAATATCGTCTTTGTTGTGATGTGGAAACTACATTCAAGTTAACAGCGAAGTTAATCTAAATTCGGTAAAAACCATATAAACCTTATGTGACCAAATGCACTTCAATAAGAGTCCATGGGATTAAATTAATTGGTCTTTTCCTCGATTTGTATATAAGCCACTTTCGCTGAGGAGCTTATGAATACAAGAACGTTTGATCAATCCTGCTCGTGGTAAGGAAAGCAAACATCGTCTATTAGGCTATAAACTTCATTTCTCGTCATCCGCCAAGCAAGAACTGCTGAACCATAATCGAGTAAATGCCCCAGTAACAGATTTGTCCTGTTTGTATTACCAGTGTCAACTACGAGTTGGCTGCAGGCTATATGGTACCAGAATGGTGGCTTTTCCGCATAAATTTTAAGCACTGCACGTTAGCCGCCCGTCTTAACGCATCAAGCTAATTGATTTGTCGGTGGAGAGCGTGCTCGCTCTGTGAAATATTCGAGTAAAGCCCTATTTGTATAATAAAGTGATAGGCCATTTATATCCAACCCTTGTCCAGCTGTTTCAGTGTGGATTTGTTTATGTAAAAATATTGTGATTGATTTAGCTTGCATAGGTGTTCTTGTGAACAACACACCGGAAGAGAGCTTCTCCTTGTTTTATTTAGATTCAAAATTCAGCAAAACATACCAATACATCGATATAGACTTTAAAACAGACATGCGTATAGAAATTTATCTCTAAAATTAATTTAGACGCAGACGCAAAAACTTCTAAGCATCTTAGAGAAGATTATCTAGGTTATCTTTCCTAGTGTATATAGGGTTTGCTCTATTCTTTGGTGACTTGTACAGTGATACTGAATTTTTATTTACTGTGTGTAACAAAGAGCAACTCTGATAAGTATGTGTTCATAAAAATATACCTTTGTAACTTGCGATGTTATGTGTTAAAATGTCTTTAAAATTATAAAATGTTTATTACAAAAAGGACAAAAAATTATCGCATCACATTAATACATGTTATACATAAGAAGCCAAATAATGTGACCGAGCTATGTTTGCAGGCCACAATATTGAATATTTTATGATGCTGAGTAGATCAATAAATTAATGTTAGTGCTACTTGCACCCTTTCTTAGATATGTTTCTTCTACACTATGGAAATAATTATGCTTATTATATATATATTCCAGCTTTTGTACAAAATCAAGCACATAATATATATTATTGTTTTTCACATACAGCAAAACCCTAGTTCATATGTTAGTCTCAAGTTGAAGTTTTCATAAAAGTTTATGAGTTTTGAGTAGCAGAATCGGAGACGAAATATGATTGGTATCATGATGAAAAGGATAATATACGCTCGTGATGGAATAGTACTCAAACGCTTCGAGGTGGTCTCATCCCTACAAAACCCGACGGCACGAGAACCGCTTTCATCAGCATACAAATCTGTCTAAATCTCCCTTTAACTGGGGCTCCTAGCGAGGGACGAGGCGGGCCGACAGCCGGCCAGAAGATGATTCGCTCGCCTGTGTTTATTGATGACTTCCTAAAACAACTGTAGCCTTCGAATATGAAATTGCTCGCATCCAATATGGAATCCAGCACGGTGAGACACAGCTGCGGCAGAAAGGAGATGTCTGATTAAACTGATTTACTCACATAAAGTCTCTCCAGTAAGGAAAAAATACCGCAGGGAACACATGAGTTAGATTACATTCTTTTTCCTTCCTTTGTTTATCATGTACGCGTGCTGAGTCCTACTAACTGCTACACTCTCCAGGACTTATTACAATGAAATATTCAATAATCTCATTTCATAACAGCTTCATTACGTCGAACGAAGTGAAATGTTCGACCGTTCTTATAAGACTGGCATGGTAACACATGCTGATCATCAACGTTATTGTCAGATAGATAGATAGACAGAAAACATTTATAAAAAGCTCAATAGTTGAAACGCTAAAAGATTGCACGTAATTTCTAGCAACTTACAGCTCAAATGCAGGGTTTAAACTTAAATTTACAACTAAAAACGCATATAAATATCCATGATCAGATTTTTTAACTCGGATATATTGAATTACGTACGCCCAAACTTAAAAACATCTCTAGCTACATACACCCAAGTTAGAAACATCTCTAGCTACATAGCCCAAGTTTAAAAACATCTTTTGCTACAAACCATAAGCTTAAAATATCTTTAGTTGTATATACCCAAATCAAAAACATCTTTATCTACATACCCCAAGTTTGAAAATATCTTTAGCTATATACACCTAAATTTAAAAGTGCAAAAGTCTTTAACTGTCTACCATCAACCTGAAAAAAAGAGGTTCTTACAGATCAGTCTCTAAAGTTCAGATTTTTAAATATGTAATCATTACATACATGACGACTTGACAACATAAACACGATTTCTACCTATATGCTCAGATACAAATAAATACTTAAGTATTTAACAACTTAAACGTTAAGTTATAAAATCATCAAAGGTTGTATACTTTTCCATATTTAGACTTGAAATACTACTAAGGTATTTAACTCTCTACCTTCGGTTATATATCAGATATGTAAAGAATTTTAACTTTCGTCTGATTAGATTTTAGCTGCATTAGAAATAAGGCTTATCCGCTGTCACTATCGGGTACAAATAGCCTAACACATTAGTGTGGGGAAAATATTTATAAGTTATAATGACAGGTTTTGCAAAGTTTAATGTTCACAGAATGCTTTTAAACCAACCCAATTCCAAGTTGATAACCAATTATCTTTATTCATAGATGCTTGAGTTTGAAAAATAGTTTCATTTATAGAAGTAAACACTCGTCACAAAAGGAAGTGTAGCGAATATTATAATAATAAAAGAAAACATCAAAAGAGTAATTACAGAAACTGCTACAAATTAATTACTCTGGTCCCTCCGAGACATTGTCCTATTGCATTTCAGCCGCCTTGGAGACACTGTCCACTTGCATTTCAACTGCTTTGGAGACACTTTATTTGTATCATAGCAGTGTTAACCTAATTAAAGTTCTGCTGACCGCGCCATGTCCCAGTGGTTGGAAGCTCCATTGATCGCCGTCAATGAAACCTATTCAACTGTTGGTTCCTCATGCCACACGATCGTGAATCACGGACCCTCGTTTGCCCTTTGTCATACGCTGTTGTGTTCTAGGTGGAGTAATCATCCTCTGGTCTCTGACTTGATTCTTATGTTCATATATACAACGATATTCCATGATCATCTTCCATTCTCTGCCTTTATTTTCCAGTGCATATATACAGCGACGTTTAGCGATCATCCTCCAATATCTGACTGTATTCTCCGGTTCATATTTACAGAAAAGTTCAGCGATCATTCTCCAATTCATATTTACAGAAACATTCAATGATCATCCTCTAATCTCTGACTATGTTCTTCAGTTCATATTTACAGAAACATTCAGTGATCATCCTCCAATCTCTGACTGTATTCTCCAATTCATATTTACATAAACATTCAGTGATCATCCTCCAATTTCTGACATTATTTTCTAGCTTAGAGATACTTAGTGATTTCCTTCAAGTCTCTGATTTTATTCTCCAGTTCATATGTTCAGCAACATTCACCGATCATTCTCCTGCTTCTGAATTTATTCTCCAGGTTATATATATTCAACAGTCTGACTTTATTCTCTAATTCTCACGTACAGCGACACTCGGAAATCATTCTCCATTGTCAGTCTTTCATCTTCTATTCGTACGTATAACTATGTTTATCTCACAATCTCTGATCTTATCCTTCAGTTTTGGAGTGCAGTCAGGTCCACCAGCCATCCTTCATAACGTATTCAGGTTTTAATTTCTTAAGTATAGCTTGGTCCAAAATTCATTATTTTGGCTACAGTCCTTATCCTCCAATTTTTGCATTGTACCGATCCCAAAGTTTTCTTTTCAGTCACCGTGTACAGTGGAATTAGCGGTCATCTCTCATCCTTTAGCTTTATTTCTTCGATTCATAAGAACAATTAAATCCAGCATTGATCCGCCAATCTTCAAGTTAAACACGCTGCTACGTCTACCATTTACCCTCGAATCGCTATATTTATCTTCAAAACGTTGTTGACTAGATTCACCAACTATCGTCCAGTCTATGTCTGTTTTATTTCAATTAATATATTCAGCAATATATAGAGGTAATTCCTTACCACTATTCTTAGGATCCAGTTAACACAGAGAGATATGCTTCCCCCAGTGGCACAGCGGTATGTCTGCGAACTTACAACGCTAGAAACCGGATTTCGATACCCGTGGTGGGCAGAGCACAGACAGCCCATTGTGTAGCTTTGTGCTTAACTTTAAACAAACAAACAGAGAGTTATTTCTATGGATTTTCATCTAATCTCTCTTTAAAGCTAGGTTCTCAGATCATCCTTCAACCTCTGTACGTATAGAATGTGTTGTGTTTTCCGCGCCCACGAATCCTGGATGGACAATATTTTACAAATGTATAGCTTTGATGAGGAAAGGTTAACATGGCGTAATCTATAACAGAATGTTACGCGAGGAATACTGGAATGCACTGTAATATGAATATTATTCAGAATTATATATTTCAGAAAGCAAATTCATATAAAGCTTTTGCCTTCTGAGGTCTTACTGAGCTCCCCTAGAACAACCCTTGTCTAATCTTGCCCGCTTCGCGTTTCTTTCCGCAATTTGCTTTTACTTCTCATATGCATAGATATCATGAATAACTTCTGTCTAGGACTACATAAAACCTAAATATGATCCTGCATATATCCAGGGACAGAATTAATCTCAAGAACCCAACGTTCAGACAAGCTAAAGGGATAATGATATTAAAGAAGACTATTTTGTAAGCTTTTAAGGTTTTTATGAAAAAGTACTTCCTTCAGTCAGAATATACTAGTGGCCCAGTTGAGCCAAGTGTGACAAATCATCAATCCATCTAAGGCTTACTTGGACTAAAACACATTTCTCGAATCATCCACCTATCACATGTCTCAAATAATCCGTCTACCTGAACCCAAATACACTTCTCAAACCATCCACCTATCTAAACACAACCACACTTCTCAAATACCCCATCTACCCAAACCTAAACACACTTTTCAAATCGTCCATCTACCCCGAACCCAAACGCACTCCTCGGATAATCCATCTACCTGAACACAAACACACATCTCAAATCATCCATCCACATGAACAAAAACCCGCTTCTTAAATCAACCATCTACCTGAACAAAAACCCACTTCTCAAATGATCCACCTTCCTGAACTCAAACACACTTCTTAAATCAGCCACTTACCTGAACACAAAGACAAATTTCAAACCTTCCACCAACACAAACCAAAACACATTTCTCAAATCTTCCACCTACCTGAACACAAACACATTTCTCAAATCATCCACCTACCCGAATCCAAGCATACTTTTCAAACCCCCCACCTACTTGAACACAATTACTTTGTTTACGTAAACCATTCAACACCATTTTCGTTTGTAATATAGATAATTATTAAACACTGTTGGTTCAGCATGTTAGTAAATAGGGTTATTGTTATTTATCTTTCCAGAAAGAAAATGTTTTATATCAATACACAAGAGCGAGATTTCCTCTTTCACATAGTTTTTAATTAATTCACAAGTTTCAGTTACAGTTTCAGCAAACGTCTTCATGTGTTCTACTGAATAACTGATATCTGGTCATTTATGAATACTTTAATTCATAAAACAAGTATTATGATAATCATGTGACAAATCGTTGTTACAGCAATACTATAAACATTAGAGGTTCGTCAAGTGTCTGAGCTGATCAATGTGATGATGACTGGCTCAGCTACTTGCTCATTTCCGGTTCAGTTACCTAACAGCATATTCACTTCCGGCTCAGCTACTTGACAGCATATTCACTTCCGGCTAAGTTACTAGACAATATGTTCAATTCCGGCTCAGTTACTTTACAGTATTTTCACTTGCGGCTCAACTATCTGACAGTATGTTCACTTCGGGCTTACGGTGAGCCGATCAGACAATCAGTGATAACTTTTCATTTACGACTAGTGTTGGATTTCTCAAAACAATCGAGCATAGCCAACTGATGATGGTGAACTATAAGTTATACAGGATGGGATTGGCTCAACTTCATCAAATAAATCCCATTTCCCATGATCACATCTTCAATTTAAGGTGAATTAAGTAAAAATTATACGAAAGAAAACTAAATAAAAGGATAATATAGTAATAACGCTACTGTAGCTAAGCGCTGATAAGTTAAGTAATTAGATTAATAGCTAGGCCTAACGATGATATCTCTATACTTCTAAAACAAAATAAAAATATTCCATTTTGGTTCACTGAGTGGTCTGTCAAGTATGACACTCAAAACGACGTGATCTGCTCACAAAGATCTACTTAACTACTTGATAAACCTCCGGCAGCAAAATTTAAAACAGTATTTTTACGAAGGTCAACGATATTGCTGTCTGTTTAAAAATTGGATATGAAAAAAGTAAAGCAAACATAAAGAAAATATTATTACTCACCATTAGACTTTTGTGTTATTGGGTTAAATCCTGCAAGTATCTTTGTTTAGGCCTTTATTATACTCGCTTCCATTTGCCTCAAACCAAATTGATTAATTATGACCTTCTTTTGACATTTACCGTCTTGTCCAAGTGTTTGAATATTTTTCACATGAAACTATAACAAGTAGAACGAACATGTTAAGGTACAACCTCGGTAAGGCACAATCTAGTAACATTTTGATGCTCTCTTGTTCTAATGCGTAATGATAATTTTGTTTCCTCAATGTACCCTAGTCTACACGAACATAATATGTCACGTGTATCATAATGTGTAATGATCATTTAGTTTCCCTAATGTACCCTAGTCTACACGAACATGATATGTCATGTGTATCATAATGCGTAATGATCATTTAGTTTCCGTAATGTACCCTAGTCTACACGAACATGATATGTCATGTGTATCATAATGCGTAATGATCATTTAGTTTCCGTAATGTACCCTAGTCTGCACGAACATGATATGTCATGTGTATCATAATGTGTAATGATCATTTAATTTCCGTAATGTACCCTAGTCTACACGACCATGATATGTCATGTGTATCATAATGTGTAATGATCATTTAATTTCCCTAATGTACCCTAATCTACATGAACACTTCATATGAATCAGCATGTTCTGGAGCGTTTAGCTGTTTTTAAACATGTTTTCATGTTGTGTCTCCTAAATTTATCCGTAACTTTTCAACTCATCCTGGTTTTGATGTTGAATCGGTTAAGTACTGTCCGTAACTTTTTAACTTATCCCAATTTTCATGTTGTATTGGTTACGTATTATCCGTAACTTTTCACTTCATCCTGGTTTTGATGTTGAATCGGCTAAGTACTGTCCATAACTTTTTAACTTATGCTAATTTTCATATTGCATTGGCTAAGTATTATCCGTAATTTTAAATTTCATCCTGGTTCTGATATTGAAACGGCTAAGTATTATCCATAATTTTTCAACTCATCGTGGGATATATAGTAGAGTTGTGAATAGCTCGTCTGTTTCTGGATTACTAGTTGGAACTTTGCAGCTTCCAATTCCTCTCTGTCTGGATACATTATACCTCTATAATCGATCTGATGATTCTAGCTCAATATCCATTAACTTGGAAATATCTTGAATTGATTTATCTTTGTCTTTAGGTATCTATCGCATGTGATTCATTTGGTTCTGTCCACAAATGTTTTCATAATACAACGTTGAATTGATTCTACATGAACGATACAAGAAATTGCGACCGGAAGCCTACATATTAAACAAAATATCAATGAGGAAAACAAAACCTCATTCTTATATATCATCAGGTGATGAGCTATCATCATTACCCGAAGACGAAAACTGTTCAATTTACTCTTTATTTAAAAATAGCTCCATTGGCCGAGCAGTAACTTTACGGAACTTATAACGTTGTGTACAAAGCGCAGATAGCCATTGTGCAGCTTTACGCTAAAAGTAAAACAAACAGTTATTTAAAGAAGTTATATTTATTGTTAAGTATGCAATATTTATAAGCGAACAATAATAGTTTATAGAAAGGTCATACGACAGCTCTCATAAAGCTAAACGCTATCATAAAAACCCTGGCCCAAGAGTGGCCTAATAGAATGGGGAGCCGAGGATCTCGTGTTAAAAATGTGGTGCTACCAAACACACTTCACACTTTCAGCTAAGGGTGGTCTAGGAAGAACACTCAATTCAGTTAAAAGTAGACGCTTCAGACAGCGGGTAGTGCCGACTGATTGTCTTTCCTCTGGTAAACATCTCAAAATTAGTCTATGACTGAATTATAGTTGTCTCTGATCTGATTGTTTAGACCATTTTGTGCATAAGGTTTCTTTCATGTCAACAAACAAACACATGAAACCTAATGGATTGATGTTGTTGTTTTTCTATTATTTCCAATTATTATTTTCAAAAAAAGAAAAAAATTGAATGTTTTCTATTTTCAGTACAATTAAATAGAATTTCTTGATTGGGAGACTTCCCATCAACTACCTGAGAGAGAGAGACGTCATCAGAAGTGATTGGAACTAAACATTCACAGGAACTCCGAATCTACGTTATGTAACAAGTTAAACTCTTCTATTTATGAGCTCGATGAATGCAGTTTTAGGTGAAATATATTATAACCATTTAGCTACGTCCATTCTAAAAACGGCTTGTATTGTGAGGAATATTATACCAGTCAACCCATGAATAAGAGAATAATGTGTATTAGGTTATGATTATGTAGTGTTTTAAGTCATTTTAGTGTAGAAGATTATTATTTCTTTCTAGCCATTATCATAAGGACAAAAGACGTTCTAGGTGTTAAATATATGATTATTATATTTATCTCTGTTCATGAAGAGAGTTTCCGGTGGAATATAATTACCATCTATCTAAGACAGACATGAAGTCATTTTTGTGTCGTTCTGTCCGCAAAGGCTTTCATAATGCGAAGTGTAATTTACAATCTTGGCCAAAAGGTTTGCACACTGTTCTGTATTGATGATATTGTCTACATGCATGGAGTAGTTATTGAGTAAATGCCCGAGTAGTAACAGTGAAGGTAGCGTATGATCAGACAAACATGTACCAGTTGTTATTCTGGTCTGTATAAGTTGGTTTGAACATTTGTTCACCAAAACACACACACCTGTTTTGTATACAAGAGTGTGCTTTTGGTTTAATCTTTTTTCAAAACAGATCAACGATTTGTTCAGACAATTTCTCTGTACTTGGTGTAGAGTCATGCCTCGTCACGTACCAGACGTTATAGGACTTCAAGTTGTTCGACTGTCCAGGAATGGTAGTAAGCAAACGAACATTACCAGAACAGTAGGGTACCCCCAGTGTATTGTATCCAGAATCCTGAAACGTCATCGGATTACAGGAAACGTTTTTCCAGGAAATTATACTGGTAGACGCCGAAAGACTACTGCCCAAGATAACCGTGTTTTGATCAGGTTAACACGTCAAGGTTGAAAGAAGTATTGCAAAACCTTACGACAGGAATGACATGAACAAATTCATTCCATGATATCCAGAAGAACAGTGAATATGAGACTGACCCAAAAAGTTATTTTGCTAGAAGGGCTACCATCAAACCGATATTAACCAGAATTCATCGCCATCACCATGTCATTTGGGCAAGACAGAATGCCAACTTACAGTTAGGACACTGGCGACATGTCATCTTTTCATATGAGTTCTGTTTTAGGCTTGTTAAAGCTGATGGCAAGATTTGTGTTTGTCGTTTGCCTGAAAACAGATGAATGAAGACTCTTTCCTACGGGAAACGCACAGGAGGCGGTGAAATACATTTTTGAGTAGCTATACATGATGGTGGAAAAACTGCTCTTCATATCCTCCGGGAAACCATCAGTGGCGCCTCCTACAGGCATCACATGGAGACGATATTTCTGCCATATGCTAGGGCAAGGTTTGGCAATAACTTTGTGTTCAAGAATGACAGTGCCACTACCCACAGTGCGCGTATTGTACAGGATTATCTCGACCAGGAGGACGATACAAAATTACCATTGTTAAAATTCGTCAATAAAACTTACAATTAATAATGATTAGTCTTAACTATGAGTAACGCCATTGAGAACTGTTGGGCAGAACTGAGCCGAACAGTTGCTAACCACGACCACAAACAAGCTACTGCACCTGAGATGCAGCACCTTCTAGTGACCAGTTGGGATGAAATCGCGGTGGATTACATCAATAACCTCATCGACATTATACCACGTCACCTCTTGGAGGTATTTGAGAACGAGGAGGACCAACCAAGTGCTGAATGTTTAATATGAACCGATATAAGGTACAGACGCTATTTATAACAATTTGATGTTGTATTTTGTCATTATATATGTTTTGGTAAGGTTTTGGTGTGATAAGTGAAATGCTGAATTACACATCTTTCTACAGGGGTCTGATATAATTGTTCACTGTTCGAATAACTCATTCATGATATCCATCAAACCTGTCTCATTATACAAATTTCATAATTGTTATCTTTTATCTTGGTAAAGACAGGTTTTATGTAGAATATTACATAACCTATTCTTTGACTGATGAAAATAGTTTCTTCTAGAAATATATATCGTTTAGCCATAAAAATATTGAAAACACTTCCCTTGGAAATGATACATGTCTAGCCAGGCCTACAGTGAGTTTTTGTCCAAGATTACATCCAGCTAGCTATGATTGTGTTAAAGACGTTGTTATTTATAGATTACTAGCAGATAGCAGTTTAAATAATTCAACGATAATATATCTAAAAACAGTGATGAATAATTATAAAATGTGCATCCAACCCAATCCCTTGTCTAATGAGCCGTTTGTAACCATCCTTTTGTCATTCCATGTGCTTTTTAAATAAGGAAAATTGCAAGGAAATCGTTCCAAAAATGTTTGGGTTTCGGTGCAATGGGTGCAACCAACACAATAGAGCGCTCAGGTTTGATAAGTAGACGCGGAGATTTTTTCCACTGGGTGCCAATGTTCTTGTCGTTTTACTGAGCACAAGAAAACACCGTGACTTCTACCGAGGTGACCTTTCTAACAGTTTTCATTTATATACGAAGTGTCAAAGAGGAGATATTCAGTTCAATTCAAATGTATTTATTCGACGTGGTACAACAAAATCACGCATGCATATATTACTGGTATGAAAATAAATAATTAAATATAAACTCAACAACAGCAAATATATACTTAAACACTTTCCTCCCTTTATGTGTTTTTTTTTCGTTCATGTTCCTATCTTTGAAATATTTATTTCAATCAGTCGAAGGAGGAAGTCCCGTTCTTTGCGTGAAATTCCTTCACAAAAGAAACATTTTTGTTCTTAATAACTTTTTTCTCAGATTGACCGTTCAGAACATACGTAAACTGGCGGATCATTGTTAAAAAATGAACAATTTTACTGTAAAGTACTCTGGAAATGAAGCATTTGTATACATATATTTATCTTCTACGATTAATCGTTAGGAGATACGGAGCGTGACAAACAAACAGGCATTTAACTATTATGTATATATAGATATCTCTGTAAGTCTAAATGCTGTAAATACAGTTTCATATATAAGATTATAGTCGTGGTGTAGAGGGTTAAAGTGTATATAAAATATTATTATTGCCAACTGTTTTTTTTTAAGAAGGTTTCTGTAGAAAGTTATACACATCTAGTCAAGACCGTCAAGGACCATGTGTATGACTTTACTGGTCTAGGACAACTTCGCTGTGATGAAGATGATGTATATATGAATGTGGTTAAGAACATTTTAACTATACCAATCTATCCCTGACTTTGGTAAATTGACTTTTCTGTGGAAGATCATAACCCATTTAACTATTAACTGTGATGAAGTCACAGGAGCGTTGTTGCCTGTGCATAACCGTGTAAAGTCACAGGATCGTAACTGACTAACCACGGCTGTAATATAGTCGCATGATCGCATCTCCCTATTCATAACCATGCTAAATCACAGCATCGCATCTGCCTAACCACGGCCATGATAAACCACAATATGGTAACTGTATGACCGTAACTGTGGTGAACTCGCATGATCGTATTTCTCTAGCCATGACTAGTGAAGTCAGGATTGTAACGGTCTAACCATAACTATGGTGAACTCACATGACCGTATTTGCCTAGCCATGACTGTGGTGAAGTCACAAGATCGTATTTGCCTAACCACGGCCGTGATAAGTAACATGATCGTGTCTGCCTATTCATGACAATTTAAAGTCACAGGATCGCATCTTTCTAACATTGGTCGTGATGAAGTCACTGGGTTGTATCAACCTATCCGACCAATCGTGAAGGGAGTTTAATTTGAAATAATTTATCTGTCTAGACATGAATGTATTGAAGACAATTCCGTCTTGAAAACTTATAGCAATCTATCCATGACCTTAATAAAAATAATTTTGTGTTGACGATTATACTTCTCTGTTCTTAGAACTTAATATTTTTACAAAATGTAGAAAATTACACTTTTCTAGCCATGACCATATCAAAGCCAATGTTACATAGAAAATATAATATCTGCCTTATCCCAGACTATAGTGAACATAGATTATTATGTAGTATTCTACCAGTCTAGCCATGACGATGGTTATAACAACATCCTGTAATGCCAGTCAAACCGCCTTGAGAATACGTTGGTTGTATTATTGTAACCTCTTCGTGGGATGATTATGCCCGTTTAATGAATATATTTCATGTATTATATAATGTAGCCAGGAATAAGGCGAAGTGAATTTCATTGACTACACTATATCAGTATATATGTAACTGTGGAGAAAACAGGTTAGTATGAGGAATATTATACACTTTTAACATTGAACACTAAAGACAGCTTCATGTGAAAAATTACACATACGTAACCAATCAGAATCGTGTATACGAACATAGTATATCGTCTGGAAGATTAGACACTTCTAGTCTTCATGATTGTGAAGAGAGTTCTACTCTCAATACCGTGTCGATGACAGTTTCCTATTGAAGATTGTACCATTCTAACCAAAACACTTCTGAAAAGTTTTCTAGTGGAGATTACACTATTGTAGCCTTAACGGTTCTGATGACAACTTCCCAGTAAAGATTATATCATTCTAATAATGACTGGTATGTTGAGAGTTTTCTGGTTAAGATTATGCATTTCTGGTAATACCCGTTGCGAGGACAGTTTTCTAATGAAATTATACGCTATTAGCCATGATATTTGTGGCAACAAGTGGAG
The DNA here is from genome assembly GCF_000517525.1 of Limulus polyphemus. NCBI lineage: Eukaryota > Metazoa > Arthropoda > Merostomata > Xiphosura > Limulidae > Limulus > Limulus polyphemus. The sequence goes on from NW_013669242.1 coordinate 21,614, forward strand.
AATATGTCAGTCCAGCTACCAACGTTGTGATGACAATTTTCTAATGAAATTATACGCTATTAGCCATGATATTTGTGGTAACAGGTGGAGAATATGTCAGTCCAGCTACCAACGTTGTGATGACAATTTTCTAGTGCAAATCATACCATTGAAATTTTAGCCGTTTGATGATAGCTTTCTATTCAAGATTACACCATTCCAGCCATGACTTATTATGATAGTTTTCTAGTGAAAATTATACCAATTTAGCTACGATCGTTGTGATAACACTTCTCTAATGAAGATTACGTCATTATAGCCATGATCGTTGTGATAACACTTCTCTAATGAAGGTTATATCATTATAGCCATGATCGTTGTGATAACACTTCTCTAATGAAGGTTATATCATTATAGTCATGATCGTTGTGATAACACTTCTCTAATGAAGGTTATAGCATTCTAGCCTTGATCGTTGTGATAACATTTTCACTTAGAATATTATAACATTCTATTAATGGCTGATGTAATTAGTGTTTTCAAAAGAAGATTATACTTATATATCCATGTCCGTTGTGACGACGTTTCCCTAATAAAGATGATACAATACTAGCTGTGAACGTTATGATGACAGTTCTCTAGTGAAGATTACAGTAATCTAGCCAAGACCGTTTGGAGGAAAGCTTCTCGTGAATATTACACCGTTGTTATAATACTTTTGTAGTGAAGATTACACCATTTTATCCTTGAACGTTGTGATAACAGTTTTATAATGAATATCATACGATCTAGCCATTACCACTCTTGTAGTGAAGATTACACCATTCTAGCCATGAACGTTGTGATGGCAGTTTTATAATGAATATCATACGATCTAGCCATTACCACTCCTGTAGTGAAGATTACACCATTCTAGCCATGAACGTTGTGATGGCAGTTTTATAATGAATATCATACGATCTAGCCATTACCACTCCTGTAGTGAAGATTACACCATTCTAGCGATGACTGTTTTAAAGATAGTTTTATGGAAAAGGTTTTATTATTTTCTATTTCTATTGAGAATGCTATATCTATTTAGCAAAGACAGTGCGTGATTAAAGCTTAAAAGCTGCAAAAGCAATTTTACGTAAAGATTATATAAGTCGTATTGCAAATTATAGCCATCTAGCCACAACCGTTGTAGACACTTCACTTTATAAAGATTATACCCATCTAGCCGTGACCATGGTCGACACTTTATAAAGAAGATTATACCCATCTAGCCGTGACCATGGTCGACACTTTATAAAGAAGATTATACCCATCTAGCCGTGACCATGGTCGACACTTTATAAAGAAGATTATACCCATCTAACCGTGACCGTGGTCGACACTTTATAAAGAAGATTATACCCATCTAACCGTGACCGTGGTCGACACTTTATAAAGATTATACCCGTCTATCCATAACCATTGTAGACAATTTTATATAGAAGACTATACCCGTCTAGTCATAATCACTATAGACAATTTATGTAGATTATACCTGTCTAGCCGTGGCCATAATAGACACTTTACAAAGAAGATTACGTTTGTCTAGCCATAACCATTGTAGATAATTTTATATTGAAGATTATATATCTGTCTAACTATAACCATTGTAGATAATTTTATATTGAAGATTATATATCCGTCTAACTATAACCATTGTAGATAATTTTATGTAGATGATTATATCGTTCTACCCATGAAGGTTGCAGACAACTTTATATAGAAGATTATGCCTGTCTAGCCATAAATGTTGTAGACAATTGTATATAGAAAATTATTCATAAGCATCTAGTCATTTCATGATACATGGTCGCGAGTTTCGAATCCTCGTCCCACCAAACATGCTCGCCATTTCAGCTGTGGGAGGCGTTATAATGTGACGGTCAATCCCACTATTCTTTGATAAATGAATAGCCCAAGAGTTGGTGATGAGTGGTGATGACTAGCTGCTTTCCCTCTAGTATATCACTGTCAAAACAAAACAAATAAATTCAATGTACACAATTTTATACAGATTAATATACCCGTCAAGTCATCAAGTCATGGTTGTAGCAAACAAATATACCTGTGTTTACGTAAAAGATTATATCTGTGTTATCAGAGATGTAACAGAGAAGAGTTTCTTCGTGCCTTAGTACGGACTAACCGCTTGAGACAACAACAGGAAATTATATCGAGGTTTTTAGTATTTTTTTTAATCTGGTATAAAAAGTTTGTATTCGTTGGCAAAGAACTTGCGTTTTAGATTAGCGTTTGGTGATGTTAAGCCTGAATTAACACCCAAGAAAAAAAAAACAAAAAAACTTCTCATCATGTCCAACAAAGAGACTGAAATCTACCCAGACAAGCGGCACCGATGCTCTCTCGCATTACCCCAAAAATGTGAATGTGATGGACCATTTGCTTGAAGCGAGCTCTGTAAAACCTCCCTTGAAAACCTAAAGTTGACGTTAAGCGTCATCAGCCGACGAATGAGAGTGTTAGACTGCTCTTACATGAGATTAGATTATGCGAGGCGTTCGCTGTCAGGTGATTTTTCATGAGCATCATTGTTGTTGAAAAGCTATGTAATTGTTTAAGTAAGCAAAGAAAGAGGCTGAAGAGTGCTTGTCCTGGCTATTATTAAGTTATGTAGTAGAATGGAAAAACAGAGAAATCAGAGTTTAACCGAAAGATATGAATAGTCTTCCTGTGAAACTGCTAACTTTATATATGCTCACATGCTTTGTATAAATTCCTCTCTTACATTACCTCCAAATTCTTCATTCATGTTTCATAGTTTTACTCTTATTTTATTTTGATACGTGGTATAGTTAACAACATATTTAAATGAATATAAAAATAAAATATAAAATGTTCGTTATACAAACGAATTCTGCATGATAGTTAAGTTGATTGGTCGTTTCTTTTCATTTTAGTACAGCTTATATCTTATATATAAAAAAAGAAATCTGAGCTATATTTATAATCTCCATACGTTCTATACGGTTCAAATAGCTCAGCATATTAAAATATGTAAATAGCCGACCAAGCAGCATAAGGTAAATGTAATGTAAATAATTAAGTGGATAGAGCAACTAATCGTACGTTTGACAACTGCTACTTTGTTACATCGTGAAATAAAAGAAGATAAAAAGGAAAAAAGTTAGTCTTTATAACAATAGAAGTTATCAAAGTGAACGATTTAGATGAAATTTCAGCTTCCAATTGAGTGAGGACAGAACCATGAACAGCTTATACTTCCACATAACCTCTAAAATACTGAAACATTGGAAGCAGTCCCTCGGGCAATCATGGTCTCCTCAGTTTTATGATTTACTCCATTGAATGTGAAGTAAAATTTATCATGATCCGCAGCAAGGGAGGACTTCCTCCAGTGAACCATCTTCCAATCCATTGGCATTCGGGCTCCGGTCCATAAAATATAGACACCCAGTCTGTTCGATGGTTCCTAAGCGTCTGAAATACCATAAAGCGGCACCGTTTGCACCTAAAGAAAACTTTGATTCAATTTTCCTTCACTGCATTCTATCATAATTCAAAGTATCTTTCTCTTGGATAACTTCATAATCCGGAGCTGCGCGCTCTCGCCGATCGCTGTGAGACTACTTTAAGCAGAATATTGCTTTCGTATTGAAAAAGGTCTCACCAGCGGTGAATCTCTGCTCCGAAGTGAATACAATTACTAAGTCTTGATTGCCCTAATGCAGCGGATTTGTTCTCCTTTGTCTCCTTTTTTTTTACTGATTTGCAAGCATAACTAGAAAATATTACCTAGTAAAAATAAATCAAACTACATGAAGTGTTCATTCTTCTTAAGGAAATAATCACAATTCGAAAGTGCAATAACAAGAAACGGAAAACGATTTAAAATAAAAAATAAAAATGCAAAAATAGAAAATAACACAATTTAGAAATTTAAAACAAACAAACAAGGATCAAACTATAGTCTCTAAAACACGTAGCACAAACAAATAAAACAATCTAATGGACACAATAAACACGTAGCACAAACAAATAAAACAATCTAATGGACACAATAAACACGTAGCACAAACAAATAAAACAATCTAATGAACACAATAAACACGTAGCACAAACAAATAAAATAATCTAATGGACACAATAAAAGTCACAGTGTATGCAACATTCCATGTTAAACTAATACTCTAGTACAGGACATCTCACCTCAGAATATTTGACATATGTCAAAAACTAAATCAAAATCAGTTTTCTGTTCCATTAACCTGACAACCCATAGAATCAACACAATGAACACACGATATACCAACAAATTTACAGAAATAAAGAATAATTTTAAATTCCTAGGCTAATTAACGAAAGTGATAATAAACTATTGAGGTAAGATAAGAGAGCGGCATAAAAATAACTACAGCACAAATATATAAACTTTTAGTAACTTTTTCGACGCATAGAATTTTCCTTCGAAGACGTTCATTTCTTTGTTTAAACTGCATATATATTAGGATGATACATATTGAAATAATAAAGTAAAAACTACAAATATATATATATATTTCTAAAATAAAATTGCTATGCTAACTTTTGGCAGAGATGAAAATTGCTGAATTATTTAGAATATTTTTTGCAAAGGTTGATCTGATCCTGATATTTTCGTTTCAAACACTTCGCTGACATATTTAAAGACCATAAATCTTTTTAAAACTAAAAAAACAATAACAATCTGGAAAAGGTGTTTATGGTAATAGTTTTTAACGAAATATTTTAAGACATATTATTGACCAAATCACTTGTTGTTGAAATACTTATAAAACTTAGAGTCATTTGTTGGTATGCTACTCAAAATCATATAAAAGATAGCTGTATAGCTAGATATTTGTCCCAGGCCTTCAAAAGACTACAATATTACCAAACTTCTCACTACCAATACACGAGGCTTAGCTGAAGCTTAACTCTAAGGTTCTACTGCTTTGTGCATCATGCGCTTACAAAGGCTTGTCCTCAATACAAAGTCACTTATTGAGAATAGCTTTAGAAACGAGTTATAGCGTTTTCTTATACATCGTCACAATCTCTTAGTGTCGTAAATATCAACAGTTGATCTTTTGTGGGTTATCCCCGGTAGCTATTCATGGATAGGGTCGTTTAATGACGCTTAAATATATTGAGAACCCCTGCATTTGTAAAAGCAATTTGATCCAGGTTCATCGCTTCCGGACAACAACGGATGTAGTTCAAAGACTTTTGTCAGTTATTCTAGCAGAGAATCGTTGTATACTATTTCCTTTACGGTACTGTTTTCTGGAATATCATCTGAACCCAGTTAGAAAACAGGAGACTCCTCAAGTATTAATCACTAGCCATCTGACAGGGAAATTAGGAAACTAAACACCTTAAATATTAATGCCAATCAGAAGATACGCGTGTCTTTCAATGACTTACTAACATAACTTTGTAACTAATCAGCCACAAGTTTGACCTATCACATTTAAATTTCAAGAGAACCAGTCAAAGTCAAATTCACGAACAACTCTTTGGATTTTATTCGGCACATAAAGACACCTCACTTATCAATGGATGTAAGTATATTTGAAAAATTCTTCTTAATATACAAACAATAGTTGTAACTTTGAGATTGTTTGGATTTTAAAAATATCACGACTACCAATTAATTTAGAAAAGAGATGTATTCTAGTATATAAAAGGATATTACCATCTCTATATGTATTCTAGTATATAAAAGGGATATTGCCATCTCTATATGTATTCTAGTATACAAAAGGGATATTGTTATCTCTATATATACTAGAATACATATATAGATGACTAATATCCCTTGTAAAAAATTAAACCCTTTTTCTGTACTTGGTAATATGTGAACGGCTGAGCTAGTGACAGTGACACAGTTGCAAAATAAATCTACTACAATACTGTATAATAACATTAAACTTCTCCTGAAAGCTTAACTTCATACAGATGAATTTATCATAACTTATTTATTTCTAAATTCAATCTCAACAAAAGAAACAGATATGATAATTTACCTATACTTCAAGATCAAACCGTATGTCGATAGTTAGTTTATTCGATTAAAAGTACATAAGCATGTTCTAGCAGATTGTTTGTGTTTAAGCATAATGCTGCACAATGGGCTATCTGTGCTGTGCCTACTACGAGCATTGAAACCCGATTTTTTGTGTTATAAGTCCGCAGACGTACCGCTGAGCCACTGTGAGGCTGTTCTAGTAGAATCGTAGCAATTTCTTTTAAAGATACCAGCTGATACAATTGCTCAATATGTAGACTTTGTTTTTTGAAAGACCATTTAAGTTGATAATTCAGTGAATTTAAAATATACTGTCAGATTTGCATGGCTAGTGAAATTAGATTGAATGTAAATTTCATACCACTTATGCAGATACATTGTAAAGGTACTGTGAATTCATTATAATTATTTACAGCGATATTATAGTGTGTGTGACAAATTGTAAAATTAATAACACATAGCTATGTTGTAGACCAACTGTGAAATTAGTATCATAATTACAAGATTATGAAGATCAAATGGAAAAATAGCGATACATTCATGCAAGTACTTAATTCATTACTCTATAATGTTCTAGACTTGAAGTATATATAGGCTTAGTACCACATTAACATTAGATCAGGCTTGAAGTAGTAACAAAATATATTTTACACGTAATGTGGTAAGTCTTATAAAATTAAATACACATTTGTAAGACCTTACAGATAAATAGAGGATTAAATGATTCAATAATTAGGCACTGATATAAAATATGTTGTTGGTAAAATGAAGAGATAGATAACAGTAAAAAAGGTAAGATAAATATTTATTAATACTCTGAAACAGATAAAATAGCAGATACAGCACAGGATTATTGTAGCACTTAAATAATGGAACGAAACTCAAGATAAACGAAATTAAATACAATGCAGTTGGAAACTCAGACACACTGGCCAACTAGAGTTGAGTATTAACAAATCTCATAAAAAAGTTTCACCCTCGTAAAGTTAGGACTCGAGTAAAATGCACTAGCGTCAACCAGAAAAACTGTAGATATATTTCTCTCCCAAACCAGATGAGTGATACTTGTACAATACATTAACCATCCATTTGTCTTTATAAATATTTATGTGTTCTTGCATTCAACAAGCCAAAATGTAATGTAACTCGGCTGAGTAAGCTATATTAAAACGATATTCAATAGGTAAACCAACAAGTTATGTTGCAATCACAGCGGATCTAAAGTCAGAGTGGCATGGCATGTATCATACTTACATTTTGGCATTGTTAGGCAGTGCATAAGTAGTGTGGTGGCATCAAAAATTGATCGTTTTTGGGAATGGTATGTAATAGCCCTTTCTGATGCAAAATATTCATAATCCAGATCATAACAATAGGTTGAGATCGGGGATTTAGAATTTCCTGGAAGGGAATATCCCTTGTATGTAATGACATAGGAAAACAAAGGAATGTAGAACAACTTAAAGCACCATGACCACTGAGACAGAAACAAACCTGCAACAAGTTGTACTATAACTGTGGTAAATAAAGTGTGGCATTTTATATCCAGGTCAAATCAAGCCTCCAAAGCTAGAACTCTCCATCCTAACCACAGTAATTTCTCTTTTAACACATTCAGCTCAAAATATACTTTATGAATGGATCGATCAGTGTTAAATTGACTTTTAAAGCACAACTAGGATTAGGATTAGCACTGATCATTTGTGACTTTGATAGGTCAGAATACCAGGTTTTAGCACAGGGTGTACTGACAACAATGTCAGTTGTATGCTGGCTGCAATAACAGTTATGATTTGAACCAGTATTCCAAATAACATGAGAAAACTTTCCCAAAGTGGTTAACGTAAAATAAAATAAAGGGTAACTTTATAAACTTAAGTAGATCTCTTTGCACACTAAAGAGAAAAAAAAACGTTTCAGTCATGCGGAAAAAGTGGCTTGTTCCACCTATGAATGTAACATTCAGCCCAGGATTACTTATGAGTTAGTTCACCCTTGATGGGAAATAGCCATGCTATTTCCTCTACAAGAGTACTTTATTTTCCGTTTACATCCAAAATGGACATGTAATAAAACAATCTGTACACCAGATCTCCTATATTGGTCAATTAACAACATCACGCATACGCTGCTGATTGCTCTCTCCTGACCCTTGCAGATACAATCATGATTCAAGTTCTATCTATGCCCCCTTAATAACAACTATATATAAATTTAAAATACAATATACAAATTGCAAACATGCACACCTCATTTCACATGGCGAAAAACTGTCATTTTTGTGCCAGAAATGTAATGAGTCAAAATACATAGCTATGACTGAACAGGTAAAAAAAAACCACAGTGCTGACGAGCAGCGTTGAAATGTTACTTCACCATGAGAGACGAACACTAACTCAAAATAAAATAAAAGCAAAAAACAATTCATAATATTAACAGTAATCTAATATATACGTTATTATCTTGATTATCAATGTATGTACACAATGCATCATAATTTTACATCTTTCTTTATTCTCCCCTACTCCTCCTCTATCCTGTTGTTCTGTGTGCCATTCATTTTTTTTAAACAGCTGGTAAATTTTAATCTTGTTTTTTATATACCATAATGACATAGACGGGTACCAGAAGAATTTCTCTGCTGGTCTGCATCATCTACACATTCTTACGAGAACATGGGCAATAGAATATCCAGCATAGTTGACTACAATGCATGACACACTATTGTGCTCTCAGATTATCATATAATGTAACGCTCGGAGAATATCGTGCCTCACAACTCGTGAGACCACTATCTGAATGAAAGTACCTTCTCAATAGCTGTATGGGTTTTAGCAATGATAGAATACTCTCTCCCATATCAATGCATGACACACTATTGTGCTCTCAGATTATCATATAATGTAACGCTCGGAGAATATCGTGCCTCACAACTCGTGAGACCACTATCTGAATGAAAGTACCTTCTCAATAGCTGTATGGGTTTTAGCAATGATAGAATACTCTCTCCCATATCTTTTATTACTCTATAGTTGTTAAAGGTTATGAGCTTCACAAGTACCATCTTGCACTGTGAAATTTTTCTTTTGGCTTGGTTTAAAGAAAATAGAATCCATGCTAGATCTCAGTCTTTCAGGTACTTGTTTTGCTTTGCTCTGTTTTTCTTTCTTGATAGCCAGATATTTTTACTGTTTTTTTATTACAAGTAAGTTGCCATGTGTCATTAGGGCAACTTTGATTTTTCGCAATAACACTGTTTCCAAGGTCAGGACAATCTGCAAAGGGAAACATTCTCATTGACTAATGAAAAGTTCAATTGTGTTTCCATTTTCCTGTTACGAATGAGGTTGTAGAGTGAAACTTACACATGAAATGTCATTATCCATTCTAAATCCATCCCTACAAGTAGGTTAAGTCTCACCAGCCATTTCATTGAGGTATTATCCACTTCATTAGCAAACGTTCATCCTTATAGGTACTGGTTGTAGTGCTTGACAAATACTATAATTGCAAATAGTTATTTATTTTTCTTGTTGTTGTTCAATAACAGCGTTCAGCAGCTTTAATAGCACTGCTCACACGTCACTATCAATGACATAATATTTAGAATAAATAAATAGCTTGACTTTAGTACAACATTAGTACATCAGTTAAAGTTCATTTTAGTGATTGGAGTATTAAACTGTTCATAGTCCTCAGTTCACCTCAAAGGTGAATCAGCTTTAGTGATTGCAGAAAATAGAAATTCTATTTTAGAAAAGTTAGCATAAAGCACCAATAATATAAAATAAAGCCATGAACTTCAAACTTTTATCTTAGTTGTCTTCTGGTGGGTGAATGGTAAGTTCTAGGACTTACAACGCTAAAATCCTGGGTTTGATTACATGCAGCAGACAGATAGCCCACTGTGCAGCTTTACGCTAACAAAACAAATTGTCTTAGTTGTAGATTGACACTAATCTCTCACTGCTTCAATTTCAGCAGACTCGATAGACAAAGTTTCTTATCAAATATTTGAAAGTATAAGTGCACACTTTCCAGGCCTCAGTTTGGGTTCTGCACCTCCTTATATATCCTTTTAAAGTTTTCAGAAGCCATTTTCGTGTGGCACAGTTACTTCATCCACGTATAATGAAGTTTCAACTGCCACTCAAAAGTAGCTTTGACATTACTAGGCTAAATGGCATAACATAAAACTCAAGGGCTGAAACAGTATTATTTCTAATTACATTGTAAGTATCCCTACTTGCCAATATCAAAAGTGTTAAGCCAATGTAAACTTTTTACAGCACCTAAACATTTCTTATGCTATCTTTCAGCATCCTATTTATCTTAGTGCTGTAAGCAATCCTGAACAGTTAGTACTTTCTATAGCATGCTTCACTAGGATCAATAAAGTGAGGAGTTAATGTTTTTTACCTAGATGGTCATATGATACGATAAACATAGCATATTCAATCAGTAGCTGAGGAGGAACTTTCTCAGTTTTCTACCAGCGATCTGAAGTGTTTTAGAATACATATATATTGGCTCTTAGTCATGGCACAACTGGAGCAACACTAGCTGTACCACTAATTTCGGTTGCTCTCTTACAAGCATAATTCCTCGTACAATTGCAGTTAATAATTTCATGGCCATGTCTATAGCTGTACCATAATTAGAATATATTTTCATCTCTGAGAAGCTACAGCTCAACACATGCAGGTTGGTGTTTGAAGATAAAACGTGTGCTTCATGCATAGTTTTTATTATAGCATTTGTAGATGATACCAAATGAGACAGCTTTTACAATTGAAAGTAAACATGATACTTACACATGTGTAGGTGACAGCAGTACTATCCTCTAACTGGACTTGTACAGTCCACAATTCTTATGATTTAGGTTGGATTTGATTACTTATCCACAAAGATAGAATTCACTTGTTCCACAGGTCGTGGTTGCAGAAAAAGGCTTATGCTTGATCCAAGATATGCTATAACTACATTTATTTTTTTATGAGTTAGTATCAATAGTAAGTTTCAGTTAAGCTTCTCTGCTCATTTATAGCTTAATTTCATTAGCTGGTTTAAGTTATGGTTGTACCGGAAGTGATTGAAATACTATAAGGTCGAGTTAAATTCTGATAATTCTAGTGTCTGTCAAAAATACTCAACCTTGCATCCATGAATGGTCACAGGCACAAACCAAAATACAATTGAGCTAGCTCATACTGAAAGAAAACCACACCTTCTTAGACAGAACAATCACAGTATCTTCTTGATTTGTAATATCTTTAGCCGAGCTATTTGTTAGAAATTAAAATATCGAACCTTGTTAACTCTTCCACAGCTTCTATGAAAGTCAACATGTCCTTCATGTATAAATGATACCAAAAGGTTTCACTCAGCAGACTCTCAATGACTTTGTCTATGATAATGTTCTCAGACTTCATTGATATTAAGACAGCACATCAGGATTTGTTGAAAACTCCCATCAAACTTTAAAGTGTGCTCATCGAATAGCATAATTATTTACTAGATTGAACCTGCAATTATGATGGTTTCCCAGATGCACATTTGTTCTTCTTCATCCAAGGTATGGTTGTTAAGTGTCAAGATAAGATGTTATATATCTTGGTCTACCAGCCAGACATTCCATGCAGCTACTTGCTTGTATCTTTTCACTAATTTGTGTTGGAGAATTCACTGATTAGTTTCTTACTATTACCTTCTAGGCATGATGAGCTTAATACCTGACATGAGCATTCTGACCAGATAAACTGCATTGAGCTAAGTTTAATGAGGACACAGGAGTGTTTTGTTTACCCTAAGCATTCAAGCGAATGCAAAACACAAATTCCATTCAGGCAGGTCACTGTACCTTTAGAGATTGTGTGTATATTGTTTCAACTTGTAGCTTAACAATTTGGTAAGCTGACTATTCATATACTAGTAGTTGCTTCTCATGGGAGGATAAACCATTTGGTGCAGTTTCACTAATTTTCATTTTCAACTCTTGCATCTCTTCCATAAGCATCACTAACATGTCTAGAACTCAGTGATGAAGACTCAAAATGCTAGATGTTGAGAACTAGGAAGCACTAAACAAATGCCCTTTAGGCCTTCATAATAATCTGGTTTACTTGCATCTGTATGTTGTCTCATAATTTGGAACTGCTCTTGCATACTGACTATTATGAACTGGCTGGCTGACATAACGAGCGACTTAAGATGTCCTGAGCTACAGATCAGCTTTCATAGTTAGAATCTAAGAAAGCAAAGGAGTGAAGCACTTGGTGAAGTGTAGGATTGTACCATATATCCAAGATTGAGCTCCATCACACTTTTGCAGGTTCTTTGTCCTGCCTGGACTCAATAAGTGTCTCTTCATTTCAGATATAAGTATTCTAAAGGAACGTAAACTTAGTTTCCTGGTTTTATGAAAAGGGATAAAACAAGAACAACAGAAACAAAAGAGACTTCCTGTTACCAACCTTTACAAACATTTTACTCAAGCTGAATTGTGATCACAATACCAAACTTACTTTTTCTAACTAACACTATTAACTAGATAGAAGAATTAAACAAAAAATGTAATTAGACGCTACAGATGACTAGAATATTATAGTTTTCAGTAACAAGTGCAGAAAAAAAAGGTATTGTGTGACAAAATAAAGAGACAGCAACAGTTTGTTTGTTTGTTATTAAGCAAAAAGCTACACAATGGGCTATTTGTGTTGTGCCTACCATGGGTATCGAAACTTTTTTGTTGTCTTTTTCATTATACTCATACTTACTGAGTAAGTATGACTTACTGCTGAGCCACTGGGGCCTCAGGCAACAGTGTGATAGATAAGGAAATATTTATTAATGCGCTGAAAAAATAAAATAAATACACATAACAGCATAAGACACAAAGAACAAATTTTTATTAACAAAATTGTTTTTTATTTGTTTGTTTATTGTTAAGCGCAAAGCTACACAATGGGTTATTTGTACTCTACCCAACACGGATATCGAAACCACATTTTTTAGCATTATAAGCCTTCAGACCAACCAATGTGCCACTGGGGGGCAAACACAATAAGAAATAAAATGAAGTAATGAATACAACATAAAATTGTATTAGAACATAATGAATATAATGAAATATAAGTTTCAAATAAACGTTATTAGAGCATAATTGATATATATGTGTATGTGTCATCTATTTAGTGTATGTATAAATCTACATTACAGTTAAAACAATTTTAAAGCTTAAAAGTCATTTTTATTATTTATTACGTTTCTCTAAATGTCTGATGAATAACAATTATATATTCTGGCGTTCAAACAGAATTATAGGAACTATGATTCTAGATGGTTCGTTAGCAATCCAGTGTATAGCTAACTTGCTTCAAGTTCATAACATAGTAAACCCAGCCACCAGACTTAAACAATTGCTCAATTACCAATTTATTTTAATATTGAACCACATTATCCAATTGCTGGTATACAAATTCAAGTGCCCCAACTGTTGCAAAATGGGGCCACTCCACCTATCCTTCTGGACAATGTGATATATCTGCATTGGGCAGAGGGCCATATATCAAATCCACTGAGAGCTGTACCTCTCAACTGAAGGTGAGTGAAGATTGTTACTTTGTTGTATGATAAGTTCAGATCCACTTGGTGAAATGATAATGACAATCACATACCAACCAATTTTCCCAATCTTGGGCATAGGACAATATATATATCAAGGGTGATTCTCTGCAAGAGAAAACTTACTATTATATTCTAAACCTTTACCGGAGGTAGCTAATTTTAAATCTTGGTAGAATACGACATGCAGTGTCTACACTATCTTGAAGAATGGCCAGAAAAACGATTTATCTTGTTGATTCATAACACGCAACAAACCATCCTCCACTCATCTGAATAAACAAGTGTCAGATGTTATATGTATCAGCATCATGTTTGCCAGTTTGTGCTTTTCCTTGCGCAGTTTGGCAAAAAGCACTTAGGCTCTGTCTGGATCTTTCAGTTGCCATTTCCAAAGCTAATGATTGCCATTTGTAATGTTCAACCACAAGCAGTATTGACTCCACTTTTATGTTTCAACATCACTGATGCTGCAATGGCATCGATTACTAAAAAGTGTCTAGGATCCAGATATTCAATGTCCAATCATGCTTTTACCAGTTGAAGACATAATTCAATATTTAGTTCATAATTCTTTTCCATGATGCGTAACCGAATCAAATATTTAATATCCTACTATATAAACATTGATGGTAATATATACTTCATTGAGGACTGAATAGCTATTAGTATGTAATTGTCATATGCATTTACATGCTTCATGCCATCCTACATTTCTGACAATACTGCTCCAGTTCCATTATTACTGGCATCATTGTTCACTGTCCAAAATAATTAAACATTTCTGATGAATATAAGCCAGCACCAGTGTTTCAAACAAAACATGTCTTAAGAACTGAAATGTCCACACAAAGCAGACACCAACTTTAGCCAATTCAGACAGTGGTTACCTTGGGAAATTGGCCATAAAATGTTTATAATATAAATTGGAAACTATAATGCTGCAGACATCTCATTTGGTCTCAAACTGTGGACAGTCCTTGATCACTGTAGGCTTTACAAAATATGTGGACACTCTATCCCTACCCACTACAAGACCAAGAAAGTCAACTTCTATATACATTTACACACGTTCCTGGTTTTCATTCCAAACCCATGTCTTTGATGCACTTAAATACAAGTCTCAGGTTCTTCCTCAGCCTTGGCTTGAGCTGTGTAACAAAAATCAAATTATACACACAGGTGAGACTTCTCTCCTATTTCAGTCTTCTCAGTCTTGTCTGTCATCCCCTTGAAAGTATAAGGTGCATTGCATAGACTTGAGTATCAAAGTGGTCTTATGTATACTTTCATAATCTAATTTAACTTGCTAGTAGCTAAAACCAAATATAGTGTATTGGACTAAAGGGCATATTTCAATGGGTCCTGGCATTCAAACGTTCATGGTAAAGGAAAGTCATCAATATGTGACACACATTCATTCACCTCAGGCCCACACAGAACTTTAGCCTTATTTTCTTCTTTCTGACAATCACTACTGGATATTACCAAACATTCTCTGAAGGTTTTATTATTGCATACCTGTTAAATCTGAGTGCAAACAATGTCCTTGATGCTCTAGTGAAGCCCGTGTTTTAATTGTATTATTGGATCCACATCACCTGTGTCTATGAAACAATGTATTTTAGTGGTACTGCTCATATGGTTATCAGGTCCTAAAATACATTAGCAAATTCCTAGAGCAATTTACTAAGTTCCTGTCATTATTTTCAGTTCAGATTGATAATAAACTCCTCAATCGTTGTACTGAGAGCTCTTGTAAGCTGTACATTTTATAGGTATTTCAATGGACACGCATCACCCGTATCTATGAGAAGGTGTATTTTAGTGCTCCTATTCAGATGCCCATCCGATACTATAAATATATTAGCAAATTCCATGAGCAGTTCACCGAGTTTCTGCCTCTGTGTTGTGTTAAGGTTGATAATACAACCTTCAACTAATGATGTCAGATTTTCAGGTCTGTGCATTAGATATTGGATATGGCTAAGCTGCAGCAAAGGGCAGCTATTTGTCTTATTTGTTTCACTTCTGTTTTCATTGTCGTGATGATGACCATTCCAGCTGAATGTTTATAAATTTAGATCAACTCTGGGGCAATAACAATATTTAGACAGACATTTGTTTGAAAAAGTGCGTCATCATTTATGGATAGATTATAAATGGTGCAACCATATCACACTGGACCTGAAAAGCCCTGTTCTCTCATTGGGAATCATGGTGGCCGTATCACGACATGTCTATAGGGATATAGTTGTTTTTCAGCAATGTAGTCGAACACTTTGGAGGCCATTACATATACTTGAGATTGTTTAGAAGCTGAATGAATTGTTCTACTGTTTGGGAATATACTTTCATATAACCTCCTAATATTATTTGCATAAGTGATCAAGTTCTCATAGCGAACGTGCCTTCAAGCCTTCAAATTGACCCTATGGATCACATTATTCTCCACATGGTTGATTCTGTGGTGCAACTCAGTAAATTACAATGCTCTAATCCGTAAGCATTGCACAAAATTTTTCTAAAACCATCCATTCCAGGAGAATAAGACATCATCAGTGCTTGAACATGACCTCCTCATCTTCGTTAACTCTGGTAACACACTAATCCTGGTAAATACCGTGGCATGTAGGAATACATTCCATCATTATGTTCTGCATTGATCTCAACTATTGAATGTAGTCTCAAAATATCGTCAGTATATTTTTTTAATCTAAAAAAGTTCTTTTTGCCCCAGTTATCTGCATGATCTCATGAGATGTTAGCTGCTCCAACTACAGTATCATACTCTTCCTTGCGGATATTATTTTTTGTTTGTACCTCAAGTCGTTCCCTGATCAGCGGTGACCCTGGCATGCACCTGCTATGTCTGGGATAGCCACCAAAAGCCTGTTTGTCCGATAAAAACCATTCCAGATAGTCTCACGAGGACCATACTGCTACTTACCACCATGTTCCAACATTACCATCTCCATTCCAAGAGAGTTTTACTACTAGCTCACTCTAATCTGTACAAACTTCTGTACCTTCTTTCTTTCTAGGTATGACCCACACTCTAGAAGATCGAGGCGACAGAGATGCTTCGCTAACTTAGCATGTAATCATTGTTTTATACAATCCTAGTACAAGGCAGTGGCTGTAGCAAGTTCACGATTATTTCACATCCTGTTTGAAAGGATGTTAACTAAGCACAAAACATCAACACAAATGTTTTGAGAAAAAATAACTAGATGTACTTTAATAATTATGTATTCTTTCATTCATTGTGGAAGGGTAAAATATAGCAGTTTTCCAACTGTTGCATCTAACAGACCCACAAAATGGTGGGTGTAATGCAGGTAAAACAGCCCAGACATAATACCACATTACATCAGACCAAGCCCGAATGAGTAATACGTTATATTCTAGACCTAGCACAGAAATAACAGCGCATTTTCAATAGTATTTTCAACCGAGCTTAACTTAGTAACACATTACATTATAAGTTTAACATTGGCATACATTTCCAATTTATAACTAACTTAAATTTCATGTTGATGCCTCAGAAACTATTACTATCTTTGACAACATGATGGCTTTGTTTACGAATTGTAACCCTTTTCTACGCAAGATCTTTCATTAATTTACAAGTTAACACTCACGAAACATTCCGAACTACAAGTTTTGTTGATGGTCATTCTCTTCTCAACTAAAAAAAGGTAACTGAAAAAGTACATCTACATTATAAATTGAATTTCTATCCATATATCTATATTGTACATAGATTGTAGAAAATTACTGTGCCCAAAATCCAAGAAATGAAAATTGTTAAGGTGGAAAAAAGAGTATCCGTAAAGTGAAAACTTTCAAATCAGTAAGTGTTTCCTTATTCTAACAGGATTTCTCGAATGCTTTCAAATGATACCATAAAGCTTTCCGGGCACTTAAGATATGGGCGCGTTATCAGAGTGACAGTCAGTCCTGTAGGGGGGGATAGTTGGTAGTAGGTTGCTGCTAGCTGACACCTCTCCCTCTGGTCAGTAGTCTGGGAAGACGGCAAATAGCCTTGCCATGAATACAAATACTCTCGAATGCAGTAGGTACATATAGTAGCCTGGGGGGCCTGACATAGCCTGGTGGTTAAGGTGTTCGACTCATAATCTGAGGTATGTAGGATGGAAACCCGTCGCCGAACGTACTCGACCTTTCAACCGTGGAAGCATTATAATGTGACAGTCAATCCCACTATTCGTTGATAAAGAGTAGCTCAAGAGTTGGCGGTGGGTGATGTTGACTAGATGCCTACCCTTTAGTCTATCTTTGCAAAATTGGGAACGAATAGCGCAGATAACGCTTGAGTAGCTTGCGTGAAAAAAAACACTTAGTTATTAGCTAATTCTATCAAAATATAGAAGTGTGTAAACATAATGAAGTACTAATACACATTAACATATTACCACATTATTTTGACAGGAACTTACCATATATAGATATTAAAACACTATACATGCATAAAAATACGAGATATAAACTTATTAGCATATTATGTAGATGCAACAATGCTCTATATAATTATATTAACGCACTGTATAAACATAACAATGCACTATATACAAGCTTGTTAACATACTCTATAGACAGCAATGTAGTATATAAGCATATTACTATGTTCTTTGGCATTTACTATAAAGACATCTAATTGAATTATGTAGATATTTAATACTCCAATAATGTATTAACGCATTATACTGACATATTAACACACTTCATATATTATTTTTTATTGATATTCAACTTATTCAACCATCGATTTCACTGTTGCAGATCAATGCACACTTAGCTATACCGATATTAGATTGAGTTATTGACAAGTAACGTGCAACCATTTATTCATCCACTCACCCATCTATCCGTCTGACTGGGTTTATGTTCAACAAGTTACCAAAGTTGTCTATTCGGAAAGTTTCGTATGGGAAAATTATGTTACCATACATAATGTACTAAAAGTACTACAGCTACACGATATTATCGTATTATAATAACTGGGCAATACGAAACGGGGAAACAGAAAATGGTCCGATTGTAAAGTTTGTAACCAGATTACCAATTCTGCTGCTTTCGTTCCTTACTGAATCGGCTGTTAGCAACACTTTGTGGTTGCTCTCTTCACTTTTCGCTAAACTTGATTAAATGGATGTTATCATTACCATGATGGCAACTGAAAGAAATCCGGCTATGGATTCTGGGAACCCCTTTCCCCCTTGTGATTTCCCTGCTTGCGCTGACGTTGTCAATTACTCTACAAATGGGTACGTAATGGTGCAGATCACTACGATGTGCCAAGCGGCCCAGGCACGTAATCTTGTTTCTGTTTTATCCCGCTATATCGTCGGAGTGCCCTAGTAGACACCCTTCTTGTTCGTAGCCGATTAACCGGAAAATTAAATTTGGACCGCCCGCCGGCAGTTCTCTAAACAAGGACCTCTGAAGCGCTAGACTATCAGTTGGGCGGAAAGGTTCGAGAAACGCATGATTTAATTGTTAATCACTTCAACTAAGTCATCTGGATGTACATGTATTGTGTGTGTGTGTAGAAATAGAGACCTGAAGTCATCAATGTTGTCTGTTAACTTATATGAATAATGAGTGAGAACATTTATGTACACGTACAAATAATAAGCACAGTCAGGTAGAGAAAAAATGCATAGATAAATATGTACAATAGCAAATAACTTAATACTGACTCTTAGTTAAGGGAATAGTATGATCAACTAAAAATTTGTACTAAATTGAAGTTTTAGTCACGTATAACATTAATCACAAGACGAGGATTGTCTAAACTTTTGTGTATACACAGTTATACTGATGTTAACTTGTTCAACGAGCAGTAAATCAACGGCAGTATTTGAAGTCAACAACTATTGCTTATATTTCCATTTGTAAGGCATAATCCATTGTTTGTTTGCGTTACAGTAGTTGTTAGAGTGTTTGATACAACTAGTTATTAAATGTTTAATTACATATTTTTATTATAGAGAATGTTTTACATTTTCAGCTTAGTAGAGGAATTGAGAACAAACCTAAATCTGTGATATTTTAGGGTTTACTACCTGAAATATCGTTAATAGCGAGATGTCCAATTGACGAAACGGTGTATTTTAATATTTATAAGAAAGGGCGTATAAACAATATATTTAATAAGCTATACTCATTACCGGGTTCATTTCTATTTTTGGTCTAAATAGGTAAAGTAGCTTGCCCTGATCAGAAGTTAATATCAATAATCTTTATACTGCAATGTGATTTCCATGAGATTAGCACACAGTTTAATACTACGTGCTCGGTATAGTATTAAAAGATTGTCGTGTTATAAAATACGTTTGTATAAAAACTTTTGCATAAAAACATATAAAAAAACATTTCACAAGATAATTTATTAAACCAAAATTTAGCTTGAGGTGTTCTGGATAAGTAAGCACATCGAAGTTGTTTAAGACTCTCGACCGGCTTGCCCTTGAACTAGAGGCAAAGTGTTTTATCCTATTTCAAAAATACAGAGAATGGCACCTAACTATAGTTCATTTATGGCAGGTCAATGGAAGCTCGTGGAGTAATTACGTAAGGAACGAAGTTTCGAACCCTGGTGGCAGTTTTAGGCAACGTAAACGTATTGTTGTGGATAATGTAAAAGAAAAAACTTCTACATTTCACCATTATAACCTGATAAAGCTCTGTTATATAAATATCTACTCATTTTTCTCCGTACCTTGGGCTTCATTCTTGGTGGAAGTTTTGCTTTCAGGATCCAAAACTTTAGAAGGATTTTACATCATCTATCCCAGGCATATAAATAGGTTAATAAACCGATCAAACGTCTTGTGCTGACAGAAAGATAAAGTCTTATTATATATATATAATAGCCAAATGTCTGTCTGAACGGTTAGTCGTACAGAAAATATATATCTAGATTAGAATGCAGATTTTCAAGAGTACTTTACAATAAAATTAATAATTTTTTTGCAATTCCTAAAATTTCATATCGATATCAACACTGATCCGTCAGTATGTGCTGAACGGTCAATATGAGAAAAATAAGTTATTAAGAACATAAGTGTTGTTTTTGTTTTTTCTGAGGGAATTTCACGAAAAAAAAAAGGAACTTCCACCGTTAAGTGATTGAAAGAAATATTTCGAAGATAAGATTGTTTGTTTGTTTGTAATTAAGCACAAAGCTACACAAAGGGATATCTGTGCTCTGCCCACCACGGGTATCGAAACCCG
>NW_013669242.1:42718-54181 GCF_000517525.1 Limulus polyphemus
TCTAGCGTTGTAAGTCCGCAGACATACCGCTGTGCTACTGGGGGGCTCGAAGATAAGAACATGAACGAAAAAAACGCTTAAAAAGAGGAAAGTGTTTAAGTATATATATGTTGTTGTTGAGTTTATATTTAGTTATTTATTTTCATACCAGTAATATATGCATGCGTGATTTTGTTGTACCACGTCGAATAAATACATTTGAATTGAACTGAATATCTCCTCTTTGACATTTCGTATATATAAATGACAACTGTTAGAAAGTTCACCTCGGTAGAAGTCATGGTCTTTTCTTGTGTTCAGTAAAACGACAAGAACATTGGCACCCAGTGGAAAAAATCTCCGCGTCTACTTATCAAACCTGAGCGCTCTATTGTGTCGGATGCACCCATTGCACCGAAACCCAAACCTTTTTGCCAACAATGCATTTCAGTCAGTCTCCTTGCAGTTTTCCTTATTTAAAAAACACATGGAATGACAAAAGATGGTTACAAACGGCCCACTATACAATCTTATTGCACATGCACTGTGATACAAGTCAACGTAAGTAAAATTAGCGGGCAGATGACTTGCAGGTTCATGTTCGGAAAAGTGGCTAAACTTATCAGGCACACGACTACATACAATCGAAAGTTAGTTTGACTTGAAGTGGGACAAAGATACACCAAACTAAAAACAATTATGTACGCGAGAAATGACTAGAGTGAGGCTTAGAATAATTGATTGCGAGGGTAGTTACACCTAGGAAACGAGATAACAAATTATCGTTGAAATGTTCAACGGACATCTGTTAATTATAAGTATTATCTTGTTTGACATAAACAGCAATATATATAAATTTCTCTACTGCGTTTCAAATTTCCTCTGTTATGTTCATTTTTGGTTCTTAAAATATGTTAATAAGGTCTTGGCTAGGTGTGTATAACTTTCTACAAAATCTGTCTTCAAAATAAACAGAAGTTGTCATTAATAATAGTTTATATATACTTTAACCCTCTTCATCACAACTATAATCTTATATATAAAACTGTATTTACAGCATTTATACTTAAAGGGATATATATATAATAGTTAAATGTCTGTCTGTTTGCCATGCTCTATATTCTCTTTGACGATTAATCGTAGCAAAAAAATATGTGTGTCAAAGTGCTTCATTTCAAGAATATTTTACAGGAAAATTATTAATTTTTTGTAATTCCTAAAACTTCTTATCGATATCAACATTGATCGGTTAGTTTACGTATGTGCTGAACGATCAATATGAGAAAGAAAGTTATTAAGAACATAAATGTTTCTTTTTCTGAGAGAATTTCACGAAAAAAAAGGGGACTTCCACCGTTAAGTGATTCAAAGAAATATTTCGAAGATAGGAGAATGAACGGAAAGTGTTTAAGTATATATTTGTTGTTGTTTGGTTCATATATATATATATTTGTTTATTTATTTACCTTTCTCTTGTCGGTATTATATATATATGCATGATTTTATTGTACCATGTCGACTAAATTGATTTGAATTAAATATCTCCCCTTTGACATTTCATAAAGAAATTTAAGTTGTCAAAAATCGCTCACGGTCTTTTCTTGTGCTCAGTAAAATGACAAGGAAGAGTGGCATCCTGCGGAGAAATCCCCGCGGTTATTTAGCGAATCTGAGCGTTCTGTTGTGCTGGATGCACCCATTGCATCGAAATCCAAATATTTTAGCCAACAATGCATGAACAATGTCCCCTTTGCTTAAAAACAAACACTATGCAATTTTCCTTATAAAAATAGCACATGGAATGACAAATGATGGTTGCAAACGGCCCACAAGACAATCATATTGCACATACACTGTGATCCAAGGGATTGAGTTTGCTGGAATTTTATATTTATTAATCACTGTTTTTAGGCATATTATCATTGAAATGTTATAAGTGTTAAATATTATAAATGTTAGTTATAAGTATTATCTTGTATGACATAAACAGCAATATATATATATAAATTTCTCTACTGCGTCTCAAATATCCTCTGTTATGTTTATTTTTAGTTCTTAAACTATGTTAATGAAGACTCTTATCTTCCGTGCAATTTCTACCTATTTTCATGCTCTTGTTTTTACGATAAAACTTATATAAATATAAATATATTTCTTTCTCATCTGTCTTGTCACGTAGAGCGTTGTTTAAAACAATTGTATATTTCTATTATATTGAACTGATTCACGCCATTATCTAATTCTCAAGATTTTCCCTGATATTCTGTTAGCAGTATTACTGTAAATTTTTTACGGTTGTTTTTTTGTATTGTATTGTTTAGCATTGCGACCTGCTTCTCGCATCTATTTAAACTGATGTTTTATGCAACATTACTATCTGCTTTTCATATTAGTTTTCAATATTATCTAACTTAATATTACAATTTTGTTTTCGCTAGTATGTAGTGTATAATTACTGTCTATTCTCACATTTATATTTGCTATTATATTGTTTAACAATACTATTAACTTCTCACGTTAGTTTTCATAATTGTATTGTCTAACATTGCCATCTACTTCTCATGTTTGTTTTAGATATTTTTAGATATATGTGTTTTAGTGGAACGCCCCTGAAGAAGCTGTAAAGCGAAACGTTGAGTGTCCAACTAATTAAAGAAAAAAACATTTTGGTGTTATAAGATCGTTTATTTCTAGTTGTCAAATTCTTGTTAATAAAGAGTTATTTAGCATTACTCTACTGTTTGGCACTTTCTTCTCATTAGGGAACTGTTTAGCACTACTGTCTGTTTACTTCCTCTTTTTAAACCTTTAATTACATTATCATATAGTAAATCAAAATACTTTACCTTTCTTGCCTTTCTTATTTTGCCATCATTGTTTACTTGTATCTTCACCAAATCTTCATTTCTAGCATAAAGAAAACTGCACATCTTTAGTTTTACTTCATGTTTTGTCAAATATCTAAGTAATTAATCTTTATATTTTAACTTCAAATTGTTTGTTTACTTTTCCTGTTACTTGTTTTTCTGTTAAAAGGTAAAAATGAACTAACACACTACCGATAATTCATATATAAACATTGGGTATTTAATACTTCTATCTATCTCTAGCTGAGATATAATTGTTATCATATTCTGTATTGTTTCACGAACACAGCTTCCCAGCTTTTCTTTATCCGTTAGTTTTCTTATGAAGAAGAAGAGTCGTCGTTGCAATCTTCGCTTCGTCTTTATGTTTGTTTGTTTTCCCTTTGTCCTTATTACTTTGTTCTGATGAAGAACTGTTCTCTTTACATCTGTCGTTTCGTTTTTATGTTCTATCGTAAGGAAGAACTATCATCTTTTTTGTCCTTATATTTTACCATGACAAAGAACTGTCAATCTTTGAGAAGCCCTTGTGATTTGTTATTACGGGGAACTGTCCATATCCACTTGGTCTTTGTTTACCGTTGCGAATAAGAAAATTTAAACGTTGTTATTTAAACTTTTTTTAACTTCCGCCACGTGATTGGCACGTGTTTTGAGATTACGTTCAGTTACTTAATGCGGTCATTCCATGGAACCAAGAGTGTGAAAGTCTGTTTCGAAAACTTAGCTATCACCTGTATCGCCATAAGCTTGCCGTCTCTTTCCGTTAAAGGAAATTCACATTGGCTAAGATGAAAGATGGGGATAAGTGAGGAAAGCTTGTAGCCAATCAGCTCTGAGGCAGCAGGGCGCCCTTTGCACCGCCCTTTTCTGACACTGAGTTGGATTTACACGCCTCCTTCGTTCAATGCTTGTGGTATTTCACACCACGCGCAATCGTTTTCCCCACTAAAATATAGTTGGCACCATTTAGGTCACGTTACCATTATCCTAGGTCTTGATGGCTTGGAAACGAATTCCTGTTCTTTTTACTGTATGCAGTTGTATGTTGTAGCGAGTAAGCATCAAAGAACGACAAGACGCGTTCTTCTTCCAGCAGAAACTAATAAGACCACCGTCTAGCACGACGGATCTAAGCAAGGTAACGCGTTATGTTGGAATTCAACACACCGGCTACTACCACAGCTAGCGCAAGTTCCATGCTGTCCATGTTGAACATGAACATGGAGGCCTCACGGCAGAATGTTTTCTTCCTGGGAAATCCTCAATTGGCCGCCTTACACAGCATCAGTGATATGAAGAGTACAGCTTTATCTCCCTATCCCAGTACCCAGGACGGCAAATCGTCGGTCCTCAGCACTCCGCACGGTATAAACGATATTCTCCGCCGACCCATACACACTTCAGCACAAACTCTTGGCACGCTAGGAGCTCTTCCACGCTTTAGCCTTGGAATGGGAACAGCAGGAATGTACTTCAATCCAGCCAACGGTAGTATCCACAAGTTGGGCTTGGGGGATCTCCCCGCCAGACCTCATCTCTACTGGCCAGGAATGGTACAAAACCCAGCTCTGTGGAGAGACCGATTCGCTTCAGCTGCTGGTAAAACTTTTCTTTGGTATCCCGTACGTTTAGAATAATTTTGAAATGGTCGATACGATTTTCTTATATGTAATATGTTTACCAGTATTTCTACGTTAACTAAAACTGGCTGTTCTAAATTTCTCAAAGTGTAATAAATAAACACATTGTATGAGTTAATAAAATATGTGAGTTTACGTTACATAAAGTTATGTCAGTAGACAGTTCTATATTTTAAAGTCAAACCGTAACTTTACCTAAAGTAAAGTACAACTGATTACGTTACTGAATATTGAGAAAAGCGTTAGTTACATATTTCCTTATATAAATCTATGTCAGTTGACAGTCCTAAAGATTTAGGTTAATCGGTAGTTTTTACGTTATATCTAGAACTGGACCTATACGATATATGTAGTTAAGTATATAGATAGTTTTCTGATATTTTTCAAGCAGTTTAACAAACCTACTATAAACACATTTATTTTATGTTCTTAACTTCTACCAGTTTCCTTATAAGTATTTCATTTAGATAATATATATATATGTGTGTGTGTGTGTTCTTATTGTCAAAACAGGTGTCAAATGGTTTTTCATATATCTTTGTTGGTATATATAATTAATTTTTCTAGTTGTTTTAGACTAAATCGAACTTTGCATTCTTTATTATAAGTGTTTTTTATAGTAATGAAAGCTGCTAAGTATTGGTTAATAGTTATCTAGACGTACTTTCAAGTTATTTTTTAAATATTTTCGTATGTTTGTCTCCTTTGTTTGTATAATTTAACTTCAATAAATACAAGATGAAGGTGAATTTTATTACATATCAACGTAGTAACTTTATACTGCTCACGAATCGGTAAAATGAGGTATTTACAAATATAATTGAGATTATTGCATATCAGTCTTCATTACTTAATATACATACATGTATATTAGTATTCATAGCTTTATAGACGTACTAGTAGATTGAGATACCTAGTGCTACAGATCAGTATTCACTACAGTGTATGTATCAGTATGAAAAAGCAGTTCTTGTCCTACTAGCCCTGAAGATTCCACAATAGCGAAAAGTTGGTTGAAATAAAAAGTATTTTTTATAATTAATTAGAGAGTAAAGGTGTTTTTTGATAACTTTATTGCAAAATTTATTAGTATAGTATAGGACTTTCCGCAGTGTAAGATCAGTAATCACTACTCTACTGGGATTTTACATTACATAATGGCGTATCAAGTGATAGTTCTATCATTTTAAATACAAACCGTAGTTTCACCTAAAGTTAGATATATTTGACTACATGCATCAGTGAACGTCCTCTATATATACTACTCTCTATATATCAGTACACTACTTTATGTGAGTCAATAGTGAAGAATAGTCGATACTTTTGATCGGTATTCTATATTTGATGTGTATCAGCATTCAATAGTGTAAATCAGTGTTCATAGAATATGTAGTGAAGGGTATTCAACAGCAGTTTCTTGTTTAGTTGTATGACTAGTGACGGATATTCACTGCTTTCATCATTTTATATGTATTAATGATAGACTGTTTTCAGTAATGACAGTTGGTTCTATGATCTTTATGTGCGTGAAGAAAATATCTTGAAGTTCCTAATCGTTACACTCGGCATTAAAAATGAGATTTTAATCTCTGTATTCAGAGCTATTTTACTGCATGGCATTTCATAATCATTAATTCGATTTAATCAAGTCGTTAACCTGAAGTCTAGCGTTTTTAAGGACAAATAAATATTTCCCTAAAATCCTTAATAATTCTATTCTAAGCCAAGTATCAACTGCTTTAAAGTTTTAATAATTTTACTCAAAGCTATATACTTATTATTATGCAGTTTCTTGTCTTTTTATTAATAAATGTGCTATTACTATGTAATTTCCATTCTTTTTTTATATAAAGCCAAAAACTATAGTCAATGTATTCAGTGCCAAGGAACTCATTACCCCTAGTTACGTAAAATACTTTTGAGGAGAGTTAAATAAGATATTTTCTGAGTTCTTTGCTTGCATATCTAAGTAAGACATTAATCTAAAGTTTCTATTATCCTTTCGTTTTCAAAACTCACAAGCAGATCCAGCATATAACTAATTATCTTAAATAAGCTAATATTTACATACATTGTTATGTAACTTATTGCCCTTCTACTAATATCTTATCAAGTGTCCAGAACAAACAGTATAAATTCTTAACTCGAACCTTATTTTATTTCCACTCTTGTTTACTACAAGCTCAATAAACAATGTAAGTCTCTTAACAATAACTCTGGTATTGTCAAATACTGTCTAAGGCTCTCTAGATAAAGACGGCAAGAAGAAACAGACTCGACCCACTTTCTCCGGACACCAGATCTACGTGCTAGAAAAAACTTTTGAGCAAACTAAGTACCTGGCCGGGCCAGAAAGAGCTAAGCTTGCTTATGCTCTAGGAATGTCCGAAAGTCAAGTTAAGGTAACTACATTTTAGAATATTGAACTTAAACATGGTATATTAGTTTGTCGGTTTGTTTATGTAGTTTCTTAGGTAATCAATATCCAACAACTAATTCGACGATAAGAAATTACCTAAGCGTAATTGTTCTATATAAAATATTATCAGAATTACAGCAAACGTATAAAGCTACTAACGTCATTGGATTTTGTATGTCTTCGGAGGTTGTCTCGGGTTGGAAATCTACTCTCCATACAATTTTGGAGAGACTAGCTTTTTACAAGCGCCATGTATGAACAAGATATTTTCATTGATTTAGCTTTCATACATACATTGTTTGACTTCTGATTAGGCGGCTACGTGTGATGAAGTATGCTTCCTAGGTATTCTAGTTTCTTTTGGTCTTCGCAGGTATGGTTCCAGAACCGGAGAACCAAGTGGCGGAAGAAACACGCGGCAGAGATGGCTACGGCTAAGAAGAAGCACGACACAGAGCAACTACGCCAAGACGACAGCTCTGATCAGGAAGTCGACTTGGATGGTTCAGATTGCAAACGGCTCAAGTCTGACGACGAGCAGTCAGACTACTTTCCGCAAGATGTCGAATCTCCTGATAGTTTCACGCCAGTTTAAGAAATACTTTTTTCTCTGGACACATAGTTTGAAATTATGTTCGTGACAAAAGGTGCAATAAGCAAGAATGAACGACAAACTAAACAGATTAATGCCCGAAATGGTTAGCTAAGTGTTCATCTGTTTCTGAGAACTCGGTGTACATATATATATATAATAGAAGAATGAGATCAATCTGATCATGTCTCAAAGTATATGATCCGAGAGCGGATTTTGAACTAGTTTTAAATAATAAAAGACATGTGATTCACTTGTTTAGAACATAGAACTTTCTTGTGAAGAACATCAAGTTTTATTTACAAAGATATGGCAAAGAGCGCCTCCTATAATGGAGGAAAGAATCCTCTATCACGATCAAATCTTATGAAGAGGTACGAAAACTGTACATATATTTTTAAGTATTTTAGACCAAATTATAAAATATGTTCTCGTAGATTCTAATCTAAGCAGGAAGATTTTATCTACAATCACCTTCACTCATGTCTTTGTTGATATATAGCATCGGTTAATTCCAAGTAGGTTATTTTCTACGTATTTTACATTGATTATGCCATCTAAGTTTTTGTTCAATTAATTGTATTATAAAGGAATTAATTAATTTATATTTGCCTTCCTCAAACTTCAGAATAACCATTATAGTCAGTGTATACTAGGGTAGAATGTTATAGCATAAACAAAGTTATTCAATAAAAAAAGATCTTAGAACAACGTGAAGAATGTTTAATAAGATTACAATAAAGATGGCTTCATGACTTTAAAAGACTAAACATACACATGTCTGATGCTAGAATTAACGTTAAATGGATTTTTTTTTCATATTTATCGTCATTGTTGTAAATCTGAAGCTCAAATATCACTTGTAAACCACCCTCTGTCTGTCATAGTTTAATGATAGTCCGTCATTTCATTAGATATTCTGCACATTATTTTTATCTTATAGCCTTGATAATTGAAAGTCACGCTGGCCAAAATAACGATGAGTTGATCTTGAATTCACTTCAAGCCCTACCGAGAGAATAACAATGTTTTAATGGTTTCATTTCGAGTTAGTGTCATCCTTTGGTCCATAATGTTAACTTCACTTGATGTCGTCTGTTAACGGTATTTGGTTAAATATCTTTCTATAAATAAACAATACGTTTATTTTTCTTCGAAACATTGTTCACTTTTGTCTCTGCTCTATCATTTAGTCAATGTTTTAATTACTTTCTATCATTGTTTACCCAATGCCTTAATTCATATATATATATATATATATTCATCATTATAGATATTGTTTTTATAAATGTAAGACCAACTAATTATCGTTGTTCATTTAATGTCTTAGTGAGTCAATCAATGGTCTCGTCGCATTCGAATCGTTCTTCGAGGATTATCTTCATACAAGTCGACTTTATGTGTCATCATTTCTGTAATATGGCTTCTTAATGTTTTAAGTTAATATGAAGTCACGTGACTGTTGCGAAATAACGAGTAGTTTTGTTTCCCTCATTGCTAGGTTTTTTTTGGGTAAGTTTAAAAGCTTTTCTAGATACATTCATGGGTTTAATGTTGATAGTATACTCTAAAATCAAAATATATGCTTCGGTTATTGCTAAACCATCCTAAATATTCTCTTGTATTTTGCTAAAGTACTCTTAATGCACTCTTACTTTTTGTGTCAAATGTTCCTAAACTTTAAACATATTATTCGACTTTTCTCTGATACTTGCTAAGCTCTTTTATTTTTACTTCGGATGTTACCGAGCTTTAATTTCTGTTTGTTTGTTGTTTCTTATGTTGTTCTTGTTTTGCATGTTGTTAACCAAGTCTAATATTCAGTTGCATTTCATTTCAAATATTGCTCAGGCATACTATTAATGCTCTAAAGTTTGTTTGTATTTTGCAAAGCTACTTTAATCTCTATTCCTCGATTTTTTTTTGATTTTTTTTGTCAGATGTTCTGGACGATATACTGTTTTATGTTTTCCAAACTGCAATACTGCTATAACTATACTTATATTGTTTGCTTATTTTCTCGCTATCCTTCCCCAACTACATATACCCTGTTGTTGTTTTTTGTATCACAAGCTTTTAAGCGTCTGAATACGTACTACTCGTTTTCGTATCACATGTTCGTAAACTTTTGTTTATTTATTTTGTTTTTGAAGTTCGTGCAAAGCTAAACAATGGCTATCTGCGGGTCCCGTCCCTAATTTTAAATCGGTAGAGCAGAATGAAATCAAGTTAATCAACAGCATTCGCTGTCAACTCTTGTGCTACCCTAATCACATAGTGGGATTTGAACATCACTTTTATAATGAATTTCAGATTCATAGTCCGACACTCTAACACTAGGTCACGCCCGACCCGATCAGCTTCTG
Source organism: Limulus polyphemus (assembly GCF_000517525.1). Classification (NCBI taxonomy): domain Eukaryota; kingdom Metazoa; phylum Arthropoda; class Merostomata; order Xiphosura; family Limulidae; genus Limulus; species Limulus polyphemus. Next base: position 52,585 of record NW_013669242.1, read on the forward strand.
CAAAAAAGTATTCGTTGTTTGTGTTTCATTTGTTGCTTGAATTTTTTAGAAATCGTGCGTTTCGTTTTAGTTTAGTAGGTTACCAGGCTTCTCTAAACACATCATGTTTTTCTTTTCATGGATAGTTGTATTTTCCTTTATAAATGTACAGATATTCCTTTGTATAATTTTAAACTTTTTAGTTTTTTCTTTTACGTTAATGTGATCTTTTCTTAGCAGAGTACAATTTCTGCTGTTCTTCGTGTTTCTTATTTTCCAGCTTTTCTACGTTTTAATTGACATTTAATAAACTTTTCCAGGTACACTTTTTCCTTTGTACATATATTTCTTCATGACTTTTGCGTTTTTTGTGTATTTTATTGGTGAAAAAACTTCTTTCTTCTTTCTTATTTAACAAAAGTTAAAACTTCAAGTATAAACATCTACAAGTATTTTAAATTAGTCTATAACACTTAAATACTGTATATTACTTACATTAACTGCTAAACTTGCTATAAATAATTATTATTATTTTGTTTAAACTGTAAAGCAAGTTTGTTCTGTTTAAACTTTATTTACTACGTTTACTTGTGTACTAGAATAACATTGTTTAAAGTCTAAATTTTATTTCTTTATCTTAATGTTTAATGCTTATTTCATATTTGACTTGTTTGAAGTTAAAATATACTTGGAAAACCTATTTTTGAATTTAATTAAGGTATAAAGGTTACATCAGATTTACATTGACTTTAGTTTCTTTAAAACTTAGAAGCAATTAATTTTCTTAAATGCTAAATTAGATTTTTTTGCATACAACAATTTAGGAAAATCCAGAATCTTGAAAACGAGTAACATTCTGATTTAACGTTTTTTCTCTCTTTCTTCTTCTCGGTTTTTACTTTAAATATCAAAGCTAGTTTTTGTTTATATTTATATTTTTCTCAAGTGAATATTATTAAAGAAATTATTTTGTTATTTTATTCAAAACTGAAGAAGCCGAAATAGAAATTCCACACACACACATTGTACTTGACAATTATAGACACTGTTAGTATCGAGCTCAAGGAGTTAAGCAGCTTGACAAAAGACAGCTAAAACATATATTTTTTTACATTGTAATTTGTAAATCCCTTCATATCTGAAGTAAGAAGGGAGTAATTATTATCATATTGGAAAAAAGTACAGTAGTATTCTACCCTATCGTAAAGGTGAGTCACATGTAGAACCAGCTTTCTCCTTAGAGGATTCTGAAATCATGCACAGCTTTGGTAAATATTTTTCTTATGGAAGAATACAGAAATGTATCCAAAAATGTCAACATCCAAAATTTAAAATAAAACCGCTGTACAATACACACTAAGAGTTAGAAACAATAAACGAACACATACAAATAGAGCTGGGTTTATACCTATAGAGAAAACATGTTAGTGTAGTTAGAAATGAACTATAGTTTTAAATTCTTTTTCCGAAAAGCTAGATCGAGATTTCAAATCAGAAGTCCTCGGAAAGCAAAAAATGTTGCTGATAATTTCTTTAAAAAAGAGTAATTAAACGATAAAATAGACAATAGTTTTAAACTACAAAGCGAATATTTGTATATATATATATATATATATAG
>NW_013669242.1:55181-63802 GCF_000517525.1 Limulus polyphemus
TTGTTATATATATATATATATATATAGTTACAAGAACAAACGAGAGTTAGCAGATAATAAATAAAGACTTTAGAGATATTTGTTTAGTACAATTCATTAGTTACAAAATGATAAATTACTTTGTATTTAAATATTTACTATTAAGTATAAAAATTACATACTGTTGACCTAAACCAATTAATTCCAAAAACACGGACTAATAAGGGCAGCTCATTTGTTAACATATATATAAAGATGATGTGCAAAGAAAGCACTCTCCCCGTTAGTTAGAGAGTAGAAAGATGATGAACTAAAAGATGCAACACATTAGTTAATGGACATAAAGATCACAACTTAATGAGCAAAGCCCAGTAATTATACATACACAAATAATGAGGTCAGTTTATTAAATATTAAGTGTAAATTCAAAATTAATCGCATTATTTAACTTTATAGGGACACATTTATTTTAAAACATCTATGTCACCAATTGCTTTTAGGTCCATGTCTTTCTTAGTGAATGCCTCATAACATATAAGTCACACACAAATGTGTTCTAGACTTATTTTCTCCTTCACTTCAACCTGCCTCGACTCGACTTTGCCTTCACGTCTGCCTACCTCCATTTTTTTTTCCAGCCCAGTTAGAATCAGCCCACTTGGTTCGAATAGACCCTGATAACCCTCTGGAATTTTATAATCTTTAGTCTTGCGCGGGGTGAAGGAAGATTATTTAATATTGATGATGATTAATTATTTCGTTCGAATTAATTAATTTTACATCAAAATAACTGCCAGATAACAACAAACAGAAAATACCATCAGTGTTTATCCTCATATCACTGCTTCTGTTTTCTACATATATTACTTACAAAATCAGCAATTCTACCTTTTGTTAGGGGAGGGGGCGGGTATTTACATTGAGTGTTGTGATGGGCAAAAACATAATATTTCTAGATATGATGGAAAATACAGACTCCACTAGTAGGGAGCGGTATAACAACAAGTCGTTTGACTGAGGGTTAAATGTAATGAGACCATAACCATAAGGTAAAAAACACAACCAACAAGTTCATAAGTACAGTCTTGGCCAAAATGTGTGCATTCTGTTCTTTACTGATGTTATTGTCTATATGCATGGATTGTTATTGAGTAAATGTCCGAATAGTAACAGAGAAGGTTATGAGTTATTATTCTGGTCTGTATAAGTTATTTTGAGCACTTGTTCGTCAACACACACAAACACACCTGTTTTGTATGAAAGGATGTGCTTTTGGTTTAATCTTTTTCAAAACAGATCAACGGTTTGTTCAGACAATTTATCTGTACTTGGTATAGAGTCATGCGTCGTCACGTGCCAGAAGTTATAAGGCGTCAAATTATTCGACTGTCCAGACATGGTATGAAGCAAACGAACATTACCAGAACAGTAGGGTCCCTCCATTGTACTGCACCCAGAATCCTGAAATGTCATCGGATTACAGGAAACGTTTTCCCAGGAAATTATACTGGTAGACGCCGAAAGACTACTGCCCAAGATAACCGTGTTTTGATCAGGTTAACACGTCAAGGTTGAAAGAAGTATTGCAAAACCTTACGACAGGAATGACATGAACAAATTCATTCCATGATATCCAGAAGAACAGTGAATATGAGACTGACCAAAGAAGGTTATTTTGTAAGAAGGTCTACCATCAAACCGATATTAACCAGAATTCACCGTCGTCACCATGTTACTTGGGCAAGACAGCATGCCAACTGACAGTTAGGACACTGGCAACATGTCATCTTTTCATATGAGTCCTGTTTTAGGCTTGTTAATGAAGACTGCCTTTCACACAGCGAACGCACAGGGGGTGGTGCAGCACATGTATAGGCAGCTATCCATCATAGTTGTAAAACTGCTCTTCATTTCCTCCAGGTAAACGTCAATGGCGCCTCCTACAGGCATCACATGGAGACGATATTTCTGCCATATGGTAGGGCAAGGTTTGGCAATAACTTTGTGTTCGAGGATGACAATGCCAGTGCTCACAGTGTAGATATTGTAGAGGATTATCTCGACCAGGAAAACGTTATAAGATTGCCATGGCCAGCAAAGTTTCCAGATTGTAATCCCATTGAGAACTGTTTAGCAGAAGTGAGCCGAAAAATTACTAATCACGACTCTAAACCAGCCACTGTAGCTGGGTTGCAGCGCCTTCTAGTGACAAGTTAGAATGAAATCACGGTGGATTACATCAATAACCTCATCGAAAGGATGCCACGTCGCCTGGACGTTACTGGAGTATGAGGAGGACAACCAAGTACTGAATGTTTAATGTCATATAAGGTTACAGGCGCTATTCATAATAATTAGATGTTATATTTTGTCATTATATATATTTTAGTAAGGTTTTGTTGTGATAGTTGAAATACTAAATTACACATCTTTCTACAGGTGTCTGATAAAATTGTTTGCTGTTCTAATAAATCGATCATGATGTCCATAGAAGCTGTCTCATTATACAAATTACATATGCTATACGTAGGAAATCAATAAACCTAATAATGCACATAGAGACAGTAAGCTAAAAAGTACAGCCCATCAGTTCATAAATATATTAACAAATATGCATGGTATTTTAAAAGTAAAACCAGCATATGATAACTGTAGAGTCAAAAGGTGAAACGCAAACCCATTAGACACCGAGCATGGAGTTGAAGCACAGCGCCATATTTGAATATTTAGAGGCTAAAACAACTTCAGTTTAGCTAATGGATACAAAAACAAAAAAATAATCGAAATAGTATAATATACCAATTAAAAGGCACAGAAATCATAAGTTAAAATTTCTAAACCAAAAGTTGTTATATTGCCCGCTAGTTAACGAACACAGATTATGCACTGAAATAGTACAGCTTTTAAATAATAAATGTAAATACAATACGCTAATAAGCAAAGTTTATGCGCAGAGACAAAGGAACCTAAGACATGCAACACATTAATTCGAAAGAGAAACCATACACTAACAGGTACCTTCACAGAGATTATAAGCTAGGAAGTGTATCCAAATAGTTGATAAACATAGAAATTATCAGTCATTATATTCAGTTCATCTGGTGAAAAGTATACATATGATAAGCTAAAACAGAACCTGGTAGTTAATGAATATAGGAAACATAAGCCCAAAATACTAGCTTGTTAGTTAAAGAGCATAGAAAACATAAGCTAAGAATAACCACCTGTGTATAGGACACATAGTCTAAAAGTAACAACCTGTTAGTTTAAGAGTATAGGATACATAAGTTAAAAAAGAAGAGCACGTTAGTTAATGGATATTGGAAACATAGGCTAAAAATAACATCCTACAAGTTAAAGAGCTTAGTAAACATAAGACAAATATAACAAACGGTTAATTAAAGGTAGATGAAAGATAAGCTAAGAATAACCATCTGCATGTTACTTAATGAGTATAGGACATATATATAGGCGAAAGATATCCTGTTAGTTAAAGAATAAGGGAAACATAAGCTGAAAAAGAACAGCGTTTTAGTTAATGATTTTAAAGATAATAAACTAATAAATATAGTCCATTATCAAATTAATATAAATATCATAAGCTAACTATAACATCTAATTAATTAGGTAGTATAGAGACAAGTACATTCAATCATTTAATAGATATAGAAATTCTAAGCTAAAAAGTACAATCCATTACAGAAAAGTACAAAAACAATAAACTAACAGCTACAGCCCACTAGAAAATAAGAACAGAGAAAATAACCTAATAAGCACAGTATTTTAATAAGTAGAAAAGAAATGGACTAAAAGATGCAGGTTTTTGTAAAGGGTGGATATAAGTTAAGTTACGATTTAAGCTTATAAGTATAAATATCTAGGTGAAAAATAAATCCAGTTATCGATAACTATAGAGTTGAAGAGCTAAAATATTCAGTCCGTTACATAATGAGTACAGTGACAAAGTAAAGTCCATTACGTAATGTGTACAGTGACAAAGTAAAGTCCATTACATAATGAGTACAGTGACAAAGTAAAGTCCATTATATAATGAGTACAGTGGCAAAGTAAAGTCCATTACATAATGAGTACAGTGACAAAGTAAAGTTCATTACATAATGAGTACAGTGACAAAGTAAAGTCCATTACATAATGAGTACAGTGACAAAGTAAAGTCCATTACATAATGAGTACAGTGACAAAGTAAAGTCCATTTTAAGTGAGTATAGATAGAATAATTTAAACGTTTATACTTCTCATTAGTTTGTGGAAAAGCCAACATTTACAAAAAAATGCAACACATCTAATCTCAGTGGTTTCCAAGCTTTATGTAGTGACCTCCCCTTCTTCATACTGCATAATAATAGTAAATATAGTAGTTTCTTTGCCTCTCTTTAATCAGTTTTTTTTTCTGCTTTCCTTTTTTTTCCTAGCAAAAGACCGCCCCCCAGCCACCACTTCGCCCCCTCCAGGGGGCGCACCCCAAAGTTTGGAAAACATTGCCTTATCCTATAAAATCTTCAGAACACAGTAGATTTCATGAGAGAAATGTTATTCATGTCAGGGTAAAGAACTAAATAAAATATCTAGATATATACTTCAGAGGAATTCACACTTAACCAAAGAATCAATTTAAGAGTTCTTTGTGAAACAAGATGTAAGATTATAATTAATTATGACCTTACGATACATAAGACAGTCAGTTTCTCCTTAAGTAAATTTCTTCATAATGATGACAGTTTTACAGGTAGTTTCCGAGCAAATCAAATCAATTCTACGATACGGTATGTGAAACTTCGTGTATTGTGTAAATCAAATCACTTTTAATAACAACCCCTTGTAATGTGTCCGGGTTCAGAAATCTTTATTTTATATTTTGAGAATTTTGTTTTATCTTTAACTCTTGTAAAGTCAAAATAAAGGCACAGATTCTAACCCAGTTTGATTTAGTCTGTGGTGGTTGTGGCTAGATATCGTTGTTCATTGGTCAAAAGGTAGAGGAATGGCAAACTTAAAGCCCTAAATCTGCATTTTTTTTTTTAACCTTTGACCAGTGTAAAGTCGCACGAAAGGTAAAAATCCCATATCTGTCTGCTTCAGTCTGTGGGGGTTATCGCTAGGTGTCTTTGCGTAAAGTCTCATCAAGAATGGTCCAAAGATAAATAAACGGCAAACCTAAACCCTGTGGGAATTATCGTAATGTATCTTTGTGCAACGTTTTATCTGGCATTGGTGTTGGTGAAATACAAAGAAATAACAGATAAAAAAAACGTAAATTCAACACAAAGGCACAAATCACAAATCTGTCTATTTTAGTCTGAGTGTTGTCGCAAGATATGTTTGTGCTAAATTTGATTTATATTGATGGAATTTATATTGATTAACGGATCTACAAGTCGAAATATCTGTTTGTGTAATGTTTGACTTTTAATCCCCGAACTAAATCAAAAACATGATAAAAAGATGCCCTGATGCATTAGACTAATGTGTATGCTGTTGAAGATGCAAGGCGATTGGCACAGAAATGAAAGGAAGGCGGGAAATGAATTGTTTGAAAGAAGAATCAAAATGAAACATAGGACTTCAATATGTGTCCCTCGCTATTGGGAAGACATAATAAATTAAAACGTACAGATCATTACTGGTGATGTATACAGATTGATCAGTTAAAGATTAGAGTTGATAGGGTAATAAGTACAACCCCATGGCTAATAACCTAATGAGCAAAATCCATTAACTGATTAGTATAAATATCCCAAACATAGGTGAAAGCTAACTAATTAACAAATATAAGACAATTCATTAGTTAATGAGAATAAAGACCATAAGCAGAAGAAAAAAGATCACTATTAAATACAGAGATTGAGTACGTTATACTAAATTGATTTTGAATACGTAAATCAGCAAATAACGCTACAACTATAGCCGACATTAAATCGCAGTGGAACGGCATATATCAGAACTGTGTGTTTGCATTGTTTGGCGCATTGTGTAGGTAATATGATGCCACCGAAAACTGACTGATTTCGGGAAGAGCTATTTATAAACTCTAATTATAAACATATATTCAAGTCGGAGATTTAGGATTCCAAGATAAAGATATCCTTTGGGCTTAATGCCGTTGGAAAACAAAGACATATGGATCAACTTAGGGGACTAAACAATCCCGAAAGAGACTTTTAAGAAGTCCTACCGCAGCCGTGGTAAGTAAAGTGCGCGTCTTGTAACAGGCGAAAATCAACAGACACAAAAGTCTGTCCACGTACCCCAGGTAACTGTACATAACATAATGAACAAGGATCTCCTTCTGGAAACGAAGCCAACAGAGTATGAGTTCGATAAGATAAGTCATCCAGTCATACTTTCGTTCAACCGTCGTATTCACGCCATTCCATACGAAGACATAGCGAGCAAGTCACTAAACACAGCACCTAGGGATGTCTGTATGATCGGAGTACAGTCCCTTACTAAATCAATACAGGGACAGTAGCTAACCAGTACAGTCCTTTACTTAATTAATACGGTAACAGTAGCTAACCGGTGCAGCCTTTTAGTCAATGAGTATAGAAACCAGAAGATAAGTGAATGAGTATAAAGACCAGAAGGTAAGAAGAGCAGCCTTTTAGTTAATCAGTATAGAGATCAGAAGGTAAGTTTAGTTAATGAGTTTAGAAAAGCAACAAGCTGAAAGGTAAAGCTTTTTAGTCAAAAGTATATATATATACCATAAGCTTAAACCTACAGCCCACGATTACTAAGTATCGGTATTAAGGTAGAATGTACAACCCATTAGTTAATAAGTACAAATATAATAAGTAAAAAATATCTCTGATTAGTATTGAGTTTACAAGCGAAATTACAACCCATTAGTTAATGTGTATAGACACAAGAGGCATAAGCTAAAACAAGCTATCTTGTTTAACAAGATAGACACGATAGCCTAATAATAATCATCTCTAAGTTAACGAGAATAGAGGTCATAAGGTAAAATATTATACAGCCCATTATATAATAAGTATAATGAAAAATAAAACACCCCATTATTTAGTATGTACATTAAAAATAATATAAACCATTTAATAAGTATAATAAAAAATACTACAACCCATTATTCAACAAGTATGCTAAAAATAATACAAACAATTATTTAAGACTAATTTAACACGAAGATAAAATATATAGTCCAGAAGTAGATCAATAAAGAGATCAAAAGGTAAATATAATAACTTAGTGTAAAGACAGTAATATAACCAATACAGTCCTTTAGTCAATGAGCACCACGTTTAAAGATGTATCTCGTTACTTAATAAATACATATATTAACAGTTAAGTAATGTAAACACAATTCTCTAGTAAATAAAACCATTTAGTTAGCGAGTACAGAAACAATAAACTAAAAAGGAATGTCCATTAGTCAATAATTACAGCGATAATAAGATACATTACATTAATTAATAATTACAGATACAAAAAAACAAACAAAACACATGAGTAATTCGTACAGGGACGATAAGGTATAAAGTGCCCGTGATTAGTTAATTAGTATAAAGGCCATGAATTAAAAAACAACAACTGTTAGTTAATGATTATAAGGAAGATAATCTAATAACTATAGTTCAAGGGCTAATAATGAAAAAATCAAACCTAATTAGAAAAGCATTAATTAACAAGTATAAAAAATCATAATTTGATAAAATTGCCAATTACATAATAAAGGTAGTAAAATTCATTAGTTAATAAAAAAAAGGCTATAAACAGCATAGTGAACAGTTAACACATAATAACCATAAGGTCATATGTTCATCAATTTGTTTATCCACGAACACCTTCCACAATTTTGGAGCTATCAGAATCAAAAAAAGACAGGCAGACTTGGAGAGGCTCAATGGGTACCCGTATTTAGATAGCGTAGCCCCCTTCCTTTATTTATTTGCGGTACCAACATGGGCTAAAAGGCACCCAGAAGATCACTCAGTCACAATGAGGGCTAAAAAGTATGTTTCCAGGGTAGCTGAACTGGAATCTGGCATCGGATCTTGGGCGTCATTTAAAAAGAGCAGCCTTTTAGTTAATGATTATAGAGACCAGAAAACAAGAACCTTTTTTAGTTATTGAGATGGAAACAAGAAGTTAAGAAGAGCAGCCTTTTAGTCAATGAGTATATAAACCAGAGGGTAAGAAGTATAGCCTTTTAGTTATTGAGATGGAAACAAGAAGTTAAGAAGAGCAGCCTTTTAGTCAATGAGTATATAAACCAGAGGGTAAGAAGTATAGCCTTTTAGTGAATGAATAGAGACCAGAAGGTATGAAGAGCAGCCTCTTAGTTAATCAGTATAGGGAACAGAAGGTTAGAATTGCAGCCTTTTAGTTAATGAGTATATAGACCAGAAAATAAGAACCCCTTTTAGCTATTGAGTATAGAGACCAGAAATAACTCTCTTTTAGTTATTTGGTATAGAAACCAGAAGGTAAGAGGATCAGCCTTTTAGTTAATGAGTATAGAGCAGAAAATACAAACACTATTTTAGTTATTGAGTATAGAGACCAGAAGGTAAGAAGAGCAGCCTTTTAGTTAATGAGTATAGAGCAGAAAATACAAACACTATTTTAGTTATTGAGTATAGAGACCAGAAGGTAAGAAG
>NW_013669242.1:64802-78219 GCF_000517525.1 Limulus polyphemus
TTTTAGTTAATGAGTATAGAGCAGAAAATACAAACACTATTTTAGTTATTGAGTATAGAGACCAGAAGGTAAGAAGAGCAGCCTTTTATTTAATGAGGATAGAGAGCAGAAAATACAAACATTATTTTAGTTATTGAGTATAGAGACCAGAAGGTAAGAAGTGCAGCCTTTTAGTTAATGAGTATAGAGAGCAGAAAATGCAAACACTATTTTAATTATTGAGTATAGAGACCAGAAGGTAAGAAGTGCAGCCTTTTAGTTAATGAGTATAGAGAGCAGAAAATACAAACATTATTTTAGTTATTGAGTATGGAGACCAGAAGGTAAGAAGAGCAGCCTTTTAGTTAATGAATATAAAGTCCAGAAGGTAAGAACGACATATAATGTCCATCTTTTCAAGTTGAATAAAACACCATTGTATTGAAGTAATGTATTTATAAAGAAATATAATTTTAGAGCGTCACTAGAACAATTAGTAATCGAAATAAAGCTCATTTGTTTTATTACGTTTACTGAAGTGGGCAAGAATAAAAACTAAATATACGAGTTTTTTTTTAAATCACAAATATTTAGTCATCTTAATTTACTAAAAGGATTCAGAAACAAGTATTGTTTTAATTGATCTTTAGACAAAGTCGTCATATTATTTGCATTCAGTACCTTAATTTCTCATAGAATTACCTATTAACGTGCCCAAATATACATTATGTTCTTTTGAAATATTTGAACAATATTCTCAAAATAACAAACACATCAGTGTTATAACACGGTCATTAAAACTGACAAAGCAGCACCTAACTATATAACCGTATGCATAACTATCATAATTAAACTTAAGTATTATAAAACTATTCATTGTTACGATGTCCACTTTCAGATTATATTAACGTCTTACATTGTTACAACATACACTTTCAGATTATATTAACGTCTTACATTGTTACAACATACACTTTCAGATTATATTAACGTCTTACATTGTTACAACATACACTTTCAGATTATATTAACGTCTTACATTGTTACAACATACACTTTCAGATTATTTTAACATCTTACATTGTTACAACATACATTTTCAGATTATTTTAACATCTTACATTGTTACAACATCCAATTTCAGATTATTTTAACGTCTTACATTGTTACAACATCCACTTTTAGATTATTTTAACACTTTACATCGTTACGACACCCACATTTAAAAGCGTAATTAGCCCTCAAGTAGCCTTGCATGAAAATTAAACAAATAAACAATCCATGTTTAAATCATTTGAGCACAATTTTTGTTTTGATTTTGCTCTAACTCAAACATTGGACATTAGACGTAATCTGAATACTTTTACTACATTTAACTATTATTTTAGATCAAATGACTAAATGGTTGTTTTTTTATGACTAAATAATTAATCTTCGTGTTCTTTTCTTCCGAGTTTATTTGATTGTCATATTAATTTCTTGTTAGCTTGTTCAATATAACTAACTATCAAGTTTTTTTTGGTAAATTTGTTTGATACTATTGAGTGTCGTGTTTTATGTTCGTTTACATAACTGTAGTTAACATATTCTTTTTGCGAGCTTGTTTGTCACAACTGCGTAGCTTTCGTGTCCTTTTTTTTTGCATGCCGGTTAACTTGATATAACTGATTGTCACTTTTCTTGCGAACTAGTTTGCTTTAAGTTATTAGTGATTTTATAACATCTCTTGTAGCTGAATGATAGATACTTCTATTATTAGCTTGTTTGACATAAATCACTGAAGTGTTCTTATATGACATAACTGACTATCATGTTCTTTGTATGCTTGACATAACTGAGTGCTATGTTCTTTCCTCTATGTAGAACATAACTGACTGTCACGATCTTTCTCGTGATATTCTCTGACATTAATATTATTCTCGTGCCAAACTGTTTGCTATAACGTTTTGTTTATTTGTTCTTCTTGTGAAAACATCTGTTGTTCTTAATGATAGGTTTTTCTTGGGGCCCCCCAGTTGCACAGCGGTATGTCTGCGGACTTACAACGCTAGAATCCGGGTTTCGATACCCGTGGTGGGCAGAGCACAGGTAGCCCATTGTGTAGCTTTGTGCTTAATTACAAACAAACCTTTCATTTTCTTGGAAATATTTTATTGTAATGTAATGACGGGCCCCTGTTTTGCCAACTCGTTTAAAATAGTTGGTGATGCTGTAGTTTTTTTATGATAATATTTACTGCAACTTAATGCTGTCATTTTTTATGATAATATTTACTGCAACTTAATGCTGTCATTTTTTATGATAATATTTACTGCAACTTAATGCTGTCATTTTTTATGATAATATTTACTGCCATTATATGACCATACTTCACAAACTTGATCAAGCACCTTGTTAATGATTCGAAATGAACTTATAGAAATAAGAGCCATTGTAACATTTTCCTATTTTTACTTAAACTAGTAAAAAACCACTTTCTTCACCAGCTTTATATAATCTCGAAACTTCCTTATGAAGACTAAAATTCTGTCTCGTTACCTTGGGAAGTAGTTATGATTAATCGTTTTATTAAAATCTTGTTTTTCTTCTTATTTGAAGCATATTTTAAAAACTTTATATTAGTTACAACATGAAGAATGCTCAGTGAGATTAAGTTCTAGCTAAAAGTAATTATTGAATATACTCTTTCACTCGCAACATCTGAAATTGTTGGATCTTTTTGTCATTAGTAAAGCATCTGATTCACGTAACTCATCCAAATAATTACAATCTTCGTTGCTTTTTAAAGAATTTGCTTGATATTTCGGAGTACTTAGGTTAAATTCATTAGTTTCCAAAAGTTACGTTCTCTGTAAGTTTTAGAAACCACTCTCATGAACTTTCTCTCCGGCTGATAAAATAAATCAAACAATTGACCATGCACTTTATCATCTCCTTGAATTCTTCAGATAGCCGTTCAAAAATCCTCACAAATTAATACATGACGAGAACAACAACGTCTATAGTAAAACAAAAACCACTTTGGAGTTTCTGGAGCTAGCTAGCCCTTTCGCTCCTTCCTTGTCACTCTGCGCTACTTAGCTCGTTCATCACGGGACGCGCTCACATTGCGAGAAACACAGTCGTCGTCGTTTGTTTGAAACTTTCATTAACATTAACGGTCATCAGAGCGTTATATTATATGTAATGCACGCTCTAGCTTTTTCGTACTAAGTACAATCAATCTTTCGCCCTGCAATGATGACGTTATTATTCGGGAGGTGCCGCTAAATGAAGACCGACAAATGCTTTTTTCTTTTAAAAATGGATGACGTCCCAAAAGGGGGGTAGTAGGTTGGTTCTATGATGATACCTTACTGAAAACTAGATTATACGGGCGTAGAAAAAATCAACATGGATATGATATAATTAAAATGACATAAGGCATTCAAAAGTAATCGCAGTGATATGCTTTCCAATGAAAAATGTAATGTGTTTTCGAAAGATGCAATAGCACAATATGTGAAATTATTGAATTGGAAATTTATCCGTCGTTTGTTCGCAGAAGATAAGTTATCTATCATGAAAACCGTTCAGTATAAGTTTTTCTTTCAGATTCAAAGGTGTCAACGTTGTTGTTGGCTTATTTATGAGTTGTTTTATAATTTAAATAGTGCATTTTTGTTCCTAATGCAATTCCGCTAATAATAATTGTGTAAAGTTTTCATTTTTACCGTTGTCTGTCGTATGTGTTTGTCGTCTTTTGAGAATATTTACACAAAAATGTAAAGAATTTAACAGAATTAGGCTAAAGGCCATTGTTAAAGCCTCCTTCAAAAACAATGTTTATTTTTTCTAATACACAAAGGATACAATGTTACTTTATATTGTTGTTTGCTACTCCACTTACTCAGAGGTTCTTATTACACAATATGGTTCGTTGTTGTTAAACACTGTTCCAACTGTTTCCTCGTTACTTCTTTAATGTTCGAGCCATATAATGTGCTGTTAGCCTGTTTAGTTAAACGATTATTTTACTTGTAATGCTTTTTGCGTTCTATGGTTACTCAGCTGTCAACATGAGGGCTTATAATGGGAAAAAAACGGGGTTTGATACTTGGAGTAGCCACAGCGCAAATAGCCCATGGTATAGTTTTACGTTTAAAGACAAACCCCTTTCTTACTCACTTGTTCTGTATTTTTTATCGTTTTCTTATGTTGCTCACTTTGTTCAATTAAATGGCTATCTAAAAATGTTTCATTTATGTACTTCTTTTTACTTAGTTGCTCTATATTATTTTGTTCATCACTTAGTTTTTAATTTTTCAATTAATTATTTTGCTTCAGAAATTTCGCACAAACTTACACAAAGTATTATTTTCATATAGCTATCTCTACTTTTAATAAGCTAGAGAGAAGACAGCTAGTCAGTAGCACATATCGTCAGCTCTTGGTGTAGTATTCAGTCTGACTGAATAGTATAATTTTATTTTCAATCTTATGGCACACCCAAAAGCGTGCAATACATTTATTGCGGCAACAGACTCTATTTTGTGTTCAGACTATAAATCATCGGATTTATAGTCTGAACACCTTAATCACTAGGCTATTTCTGCCTAAATAATTGATTAAAGCATTCTACTTATACAATTGCTTGTTTTTTTTCCTTTGGCTCATATTTCTGTAGTTCTTATGTTTTTTCATACGTTTCACTCAGTTTGTTCAGTTAAATGGTTACTTAAGTTGTTTTTAGTAAGACCTCAGAACTTTTTCTAGCGTAGAGATGATATAGAAAAACTGTTATATCTGAAGTAACCTTTTTACTTCTATGAAACGTTTTCTTTGTGAATTCGTGATATCAGTAAGAGTTTAATTTTTGGTATTAGTGGCCTTACTCCCGTTAAACACTGTGGTAATTCAAGAATAAATCTAGCACACAATCACCTGATCTCCGCAACAACTAGAGATTCAAGGGTCAAGACCGGACAAGGTATTGATTTATATTCGGGAAAAGAAAAAGACGATACTCATTGTGAAACAGAATAAACCTAAATTCTATATTTGTCGGATATAAGAACTGTCAACCATATAGGAGGAAAAGAATATTGCATTGTTACAGGTGAACACAAAAAATAAAACTACATTTAAAGGTTAAGTAAAGTTCAATCATACTAACAGAAAGTTAACGCACGAAATTTCAACAGTAAGTCCTGACTATTTCAGGACAGAAATTAATCTACTCTTCCTAAAGACTGTAAGGAAGCTGCCTGAAAATAGAAACAGCCAAAATTGAATTTAGCGCACAATCTCAACCAAATTTAGTACACATTATACGAGAGTAAGATCAGTAATATTTGCATATTACAACATTGCGTGTACTTATATTGTTTTTATTTGAAGATGTTATTAGGAGTTGCTTTTCTGAAACTTTAGCCTTTTGTTTAACCACACTACGAAGAATGATGATATTGTAATGGGTAAGATTTATTTGTTCACCGAAGCTTCGTCTTTAAATTTGGTTTCACGGGGCAATTTTGGCTAAAATCAGGGGTTTGACTCCCCTTGATGGACATAGCAGATAGCCCGATGTGGCTTTGCTATTAGAAAACACACACACATAATACCGTTTCCCTTTCAATTAGCATAGACTATATGGTTTACAGCATTTACCAACCCTAGTAGCACGATACTGGTTTTTCTGGTTTATAGTAATTGCAATAGTTAAACTATACGAGTCTCAGAACAGTTATAATGAACAGTTTGAATTTAGTCTTTCAATATTCGTACATGCTGAGTATAAATCATTTTTAATTAATGACATTTGGTGATTCATAATCTAAGACACTCATTAAACACGACATATTAAATAGATATGCTATTTACCATAATATTAAGTCCAAAATGGTAGCTAACAATAAACAAAAATGGCAGTTATATTCATCTTTAAGTCAATATACGTGAACAAACTCTGATCCATAGCCCCACAAATATATTTAATGGTTATTTAGAGAAAATTTAGCTAGTTACTTGTACATAAATGCGCGCGCGCGTGTGTGTGTGTGCAGAAAGCTACACACAAGTAAGATACCTTCGAATTAATAACGAGATCGCTATATAGGGTCTGACTGGTATCTATTGAATACAAGAGTTAACGCTACACTTGGTTGAAGAATGAAAAACTCAGAGCAAAGACACGTCCCTTCATCTTTCGTTCTACACATGTATAAATTCATATTTAGTTTTGTTAAGCCCATCATAGTATCGAAATCCGGTTTTGGCAATATAAGCTTCAGACTTACCGCTGAGCCACTAGGGGGTTCATCTTTAGTTCTATAAATATATATATAAGTGTTGCTCCCTAATCCGTGAATATATTTAACTGATATTTCCAGAAAACAAGTATTAGTGTGTATAAAACACATTCAGGTCAACATTGATATAAACTGTGATCCTTCAATTTTAAGTCGAACAATTTTTTTATCGATTTTCTTATAAACCTCTGCTTAACAAATCGTTAAACTGAAGATAAACATTTGAAATTCAGTGTAAGTTTCCTGCTTATAGCAGATAACATGTGCTTACTTTGTTAGTTTTTAGCTATCGAATACGTCAGTGTAGAGTTGTCCAATTTAAATTTTCTGAAGTTAAAGACATGGAAAGGAAGAAGCCATTAAATACAGCTTGTAGAAGATTTTCATACTTTTGTTTTAACATTTCATACACGACTAAATATAGAAACTCGTACGTGACAAATATGGGTTTTCCGGCTGGAACGTTAAAGAGTAGCTGTTTATTTTGGTTGTCTACAGCAATGGAAGGCAACATCTCGTTATAGGATAGCCACAAAGTCGGTGGGACTTGTGGGGGGTCTCCGTGTAACTTTTGGGTTAATATTTACAATTCTGTCAGCAGTTTCTAAAGCTGGCAATTACATTGTAGAATGCTTGTATTCAGTTACACAAGGATACGTTGTCCCAGGGTCACACACATACACAGCCATACTTTCCTGAGACTGTATGTGTTCAGTTCAGACAGTTACATAGCCCGAACACCAAATGGTAACATTTTTCTAAGACCGGATTTGGTATAAGCTGATCTGACCTTTCAAGACTTTATTAGAATTATGACCGAGAAAACCGTTAACAATGAAGATAAACAAATGGTGAATTATTTGCCAGGTTAAGTTTAAATGCATCTTAGAAAAACGTAGTAACCCAGGATAAAATGCATTCATTTGATATGAATTTGTCGTATTTCGCAAACATATTAACAAATCGTTAGCACAGAACTGAAGTTACCATATCATAAAACATGTTTTACGGTTTTGATTGGTTTTCATGGCAAACATACGTAAGGAGGTCAGACCATCAAGTTTAGAGCGCATAAAAACGTATCCATGTCCAAAAACTATGAAACTAAAAAGTATTTTGGATAAAAGTTTTTACGTTAACATACTAAAATCTAACACGAACACTTTTTAACCATTGATCCAAAAACTGTTTTTATAGCAAAACGATTTTACGTACCAGCTCTTCGGGATTCTTATAGTTAAATGAAAAAGTATTTTCTTTTCTGTCTTGTGTAATGTCGCTTAAGGAAAGCAAATGGAACGGAGTTTAACTTATGCTAGTTAATATATCTCCACAAGTTTAAGGCAACCTGTTAATTTATCAGTTAGCTTACGTTTTAAACGTAATATTATAATAACATAAAACACGCAAACTAGGACACATATATTAATTACAAAAACATGCTGAGTATAAAAAATAGAACAATGTATGTATAAAAGACAAAACTTACAGAACATAATCTATAAGCTTTCTTCAGGAGTTACTTAAAGCTCCGTGTCCCACAGCTGGCAGTAAGTGATTCTATGTATATCATACAACAGCGTTGACACTGGCCGTAAAATCTCGACAGAAGGAGTTAGAATAGCCTAAGAGCCATCAACACCCATCGTTAGAGGGCTGTTAGACGTTCAATGTCATTGTTCCTGGAATGTCTAACACACCTGCGGCTCGTGAAGGGCAGCCATGAAGTCCTGAAATCGACAACTTAGCCTGTTCAACGATGTTTCCATGGCCTATAGTAAGGGGGTATACAGAAAATAAGAATGCAAGTACTCTTGAAGTTGAAAAAGATAGTAGAGCCGAGATGTTTATGTACGTAGCTTACATAAGATAATGATACTTGTATAAACTTTAAACGTAGACCATAAAATCCCCGTTTAAAAAAGGCAGAACTTTTAGAACTGTTTTTAAAGAATCTGCTATTTCGGATATACATTTTATACGTAGTAAACAGAACCTTTGTTTATTTTAAGTAAAATTTATTTAAAAATTCTCTAAAACCAGCTGTTCAACATATAAACCTTTATAGATGGTCTACTGAATCTGTAATTAGAAAAGTTAAACTTTAAAAATATCTAGCTCCTTTATATGCGAACACTTTTCATAAATGTTCTGTATAAATTTGAATTGCAGCTTCAAACCTGAATTTATGAGAATGAAACTTACTTTGAAGCATCGTCAGCTTCTAATGTAAAAATAATATGCGTTCATATTGGTATTTACGAGTTTCGCCATAACATGCAAGCATGTTAATTCCTATATTCTAGCTTTCATTGTGATGTGTAAATCCAATTAGCATCTATTGAACACCTGCTATGACCTATAAAATGAGTGCTTCATCCTCAGATTTTAGAATGTCATGTAAAATTAATTTATATTGGTAGGTTCTCAGTTTCTAGTAAGACATTAAACATCAGTTTGTGTTAACATATATTAATTTTTATCTTTTAGTAAGGCTGTAAAGTCAGTTTTTATTTGTATGTATTCAGCTTTTAGTATGACTTCTACAATTAATTTGTATTGGTATGTATTCAGTTTTTATCGGTATAATATATTCCATTTTAGTTTAACCTGTCAACTCATTTTGATTTTGTGGATATTCATTTTTAGTATGATCTCTAAAATCAGATTACATTGACACATCCTCAACTTCTATTGTCAGGTGTAGAATTTTTCTACATCTTTAGTTTCATAAGATGCATGAACTGTGTGAAGTGAGGGATTTTATCTGGACACATAACGCTATCTGGCTTGTACAAATATCCGTGGATTATTTATCTTGTGTCGCGATTGACAGCCGGGGAAAGGCGCTTTACAATCTAAAGCTTGTTCTTTCATGACTTCACTTTTTCTGTGAGCCGCTACCAGACCGCGTGGTGCCACTTTCCCTCACGAAAAGTGAGCTGCATTGAAGTGAATCAATCCATAACGATATTTATCTGGTAGTAGGTGACAAGAAGCATTGATGTTTTTAAACCATGCAAGAAATGATCGCAAAACCCGCGCTAAACATCCCCACCGCATTGTGGTACAAAGGAAACCCCAAATATAATACCTAGGTCGAAACCCCCCTCTATTTCCAAAAAATAGCCACTACCTCTTCATGAGCATTGACATTGGTTAATCGTAAATACATTTAATGTTCCTACATCAACGTGCATAGATACATTTTCTGGTGTTAAGATACAGCATCTGATATGACCTTGTGAGTAAAGAAGTTTTACTAGATCTCGTGCATCTAAATAAAATAAAACTTTCTCTCATATCCAAATAAAACTAACTCCATTTAAAAAGTCTTTCAGACATAAAGACATACATTTTCTCGATATTATTTTACAACCTATGCTTTGAGTTACATAAAAAGTTATTATTTTACCGCTAATAATCAGAGGTTCACAAACCAAAACATTATCTAATGGTTTGACTCTTCGATGTATAATAAAACATAAAGATTTCTCAACAACTTGATGTTTAGAGATTCATATAGGGAAAGATTTCTCAACAACTTGACTTTGAAACATACACAGAGAAATTCTTTCACAGCGTGATGTTCAGAAGTACATAAAGAAAGAAATTGCTTCACAATGTTCAGAAGTAAATAAACGGGGAAATTGTTTCAAGTTTGAAGTTTAAAAGTACATATATATATAGAGAGATTCCTTAACATATATAAGGGAAAGATTCCTTCACAGGTTGATGTTTAGATGAACACAAAAAAAAGAGGTTTCTTCCCAGCTTGATGATGAGAAGTAGATAATGGAAATATTTCTTCACTGGTTGATGTTGAAAAGTAAATAAATGGAAAGAGTTCTTCATTGGTTGAGGTTGAGAAGTACATAATGGGAAGATTTCTTCAATGATTGATGTTGAGAAGTAAATAAATGGAAATATTTCTTTACTAGTTTATGTTGAGAATTATATAATGTTAAGATTTCTTCAACGATTGATGTTTAGAAGAAAAAATGGAAAGATTTATTCAATGGTTAATGTTGAGAAATAGAGAAATAAAAGATTTCTTCACTGGTTGATGTTGAGAAGAAGATAATGGAAACATTTCTTCACTGGTTGATGTGGAGAAGTAGATAATGGAAAGATTTCTTCACTGGCTGATGTTGAAAAGTAGGTAATGTTAATATTTATTCACTGGTTAATGTTGAGAAATAGAGAAATAAAAGATTTCTTCACTGGTTGATGTTGAGAAGTAGATAATGGAAAGATTTCTTCACAGGCTGATGTTTAGAAGAAGATAATGGAAATATTTCTTCACTGGTTGATGTTGAGAAGTAGTTAAATGAAAGATTTCTTCACTGGTTGATATTGAAAAATAAATAAATGGAAATATTTCTTCACTGGTTGATATTGAAAAATAAATAAATGGAAAGATTTCTTCACTGGTTGATGTTGAAAAATAAATAAATGAAAATATTTCTTCACTTGTTGATCTTGAGAGGTAAATAATGGAAAGATTTCTTTAATAGTTGATGTTGAGAAGTAGATGAATGGAAAAATTTTTTCACTGGCTGATGTTGAGAATTAGATAATGGAAATATTTCTCCGCTGTTTGATGTGTAGAAGTAGATGATGGAAAGCTTTCTTTCCTGGTTGATGTTGAGAAGTAGATAATGCTAAGATTTCTTCCCTCGTTGATGTCGAGTAGTAGATAATGGAACTCTTTCTTCACTGGTTGATGTTGAGAAGTAGATAATGGGAAAATTTCTTCATTGGTTGATGTTTAGAAGTAGATAATGTTAAGAGTTCTTCACTGGTTGATGTTGAGAAGTAGATAATGGAAAGATTTCTTCATTGAATGATGTTGAGAAGAAGGTAATTTGAAGATTTCTTCACTGATTGATGTTGAGAAGTAGATAATGGAAATATTTCTTTACTAGTTGATGTTGAGAAGAAGGTAATTTGAAGATTTCTTCACTGAGTGATGTTGAGAAGTATATAATAAAAATATTTCTCCACTGGTTGATGTTTAGAACTAGATAAAGGAAAGATTTTTTCACTGGTTGATGATCAGAAGTAGATAATGTTAAGTTTCGTTCACTGTTTGATATTAAGAAGTAAATAAATGAAAATATTCCATCACTGGTTGATGCTGAGAAGTAGATAATGGAAAGATTTCTTCACTGGCTGATGTTGAAAAGTAGGTAATGTTAATATTTCTTCACTGGTTGATGTTTAGAAGTAGATAATGTTAAGTTTTGTTCACTGGTTGATGTTGAGAAGTAGATAATGTTAAGGTTTATTCACTGGTTGATGTTGAGAAGAAGATAATGTATAAACTTGTTCACTCGTAGATGTTGAGAAAAAGATAACTGGAAGATCTCTTCATTGGTTGATGTTGAGAAGAAGGTAATTGGAAGATTTCATAACTGGTTAATGTTGAAAAATAAATAAATGGAAATATTTCTTATATAGTTAATTTTGAGAAGTTGATAATGGAAAGATTTCTTCACTGGTTGATGCTGATAAGAAGATAATTGGAAGATTTCTTCCCTGGTTGATGTTGAGAAGAAAATAATTGGAAGATTTCTTCACTGATTGATGTCAGGAAGTAAATAAATGAAAGGGTTTCTTCAATGATTGATGTTGAGAAGTAGATAATTGGAAGATTTCTTCCCTGGTTGATGTTGAGAAGAAAATAATTGGAAGATTTCTTCACTGATTGATGTTGGGAAGTAAATAAATGGAAGGGTTTCTTCACTGGTTAAATTTAAGAAGTAGATAATGGAAAGATTTCTTCACTGGTTGATGTTGAGAAATAGATAATGGGAAAATTTCTTCACTGGTTAATGTTGAGAAGTAGATATTGGGAAAAAATTTTCACTGGTTGATATTTAGAAATAAATAAATGGAAAATTTTCTTCATGGTTGATGTTGTAAAGCAAATAAAGGAAAGATTTCTCGACTGGTTGATGTTGAGTAGTAGATAATGGAAATATTTCTTCACTGGTTGATGTTGAGAAGTAGATATTGGGAAAATTTCTTCACTGGTTGATATTTAGAAATAAATAAATGGAAAATTTCTTCACTGACTGATGTTTAGCAGTAGATAATGGAAAGATTTCTTCACTGACTGATGTTTATCAGTAGATAATGGAAAGATTTCTTTATTGGCTGATGTTTAGAAGTAGATAATGGAAAACTTTCTTCACTGGTTCATGTTGAGAAGTAGATAATGGGAAAATTTCTTCACTGGTTCATGTTGAGAAGTAGATAATGGAAAGATTTTTTCACTGGTTAATGTTGAAAAATAAATAAATGGAAAGATTTCTTCACTGGTTAAATTTGAGGAGTTGATAATGGAAAGATTTCTTCACTGGCTGATGTTGAGATGTAGATAATGTTAAGATTTCTTAACTGGTTGATTTTGGAAAGTATATAATGGATAGATTTCTCAACTGGTTGATGTTGATAAGTAGATAATTGGATGATTTCTTCACTGGTTGATGTTGAGAAGTAGATAATGGAAATATTTCTTCACTGGTTGATGTTGAGAAGCAGATAAAAGGAAAATTTCTTCACTGGTTTATTTAGAAGAATATAATATTACGATTTCTTCACTGGTTTATGTTCAGAAATAGATACTAGAAATATTTCACCACTGGTTGATGTTTAGAACTAGATAATGGAAAGATTTATTCACTGGTTGATGTTGAGAAGTAGATAATGGAAATATTTCTTATCTTAGAAGTAGATAATGTTTAGTTTTGTTCACTGGTTGATGTTGAGAAGTATATAATGTATAAATTTATTCACTCATAGATGTTGTGAAGAAGATAATTGGAAGATTTCTTCACTGGTTAATGTTGAAAAATACATAAAGGGAAAGATTTCTTGAATAGTTAATTTTGAGAAGTTGATAATGGAAAGATTTCTTCACTGGTTGATATTGAGAAGTAAATAAATGAAAATATTTCTTCACTGGCTGATGTTTATAAGTAGATAATGTTAATATTTCTTCACTGGTTGATATTGAGAAGTAAATAAATGAAAATATTTCTTCACTGGCTGATGTTTATAAGTAGATAATGTTAATATTTCTTCACTGGTTGATGCTGAGAAGTAAATAAATGGAATGATTTCTTCACTGGTTGATGTTG
>NW_013669242.1:79089-80017 GCF_000517525.1 Limulus polyphemus
TAAATAAGTGGAAAGATTTCTTCACTGATTGATAATGAGAAGTAAATAATTTGAAATATTTCTTCACTGATTGATGTTGAGAAGTAAATAAGTGGAAAGATTTCTTCACTGATTGATGATGAGAAGTAAATAATTTGAAATATTTCTTCACTGATTGATGTTGAGAAGTAGATATTGGAAAGATTTCTTCACTGGCTGATGTTGAGAAATAGATAATGGAAATATTTCTTCACTGGTTGATGTTGAGAAGTAAGTAATGGAAAGATTTCTTCACTGTTTAATGTCTAGTGGTACATAAATGAAGATACTTCTTCACAAGTACGAAAAATAAAAGATTTCTCCATAAATTTTTCTTTAAAAGTGCATGAATGGGGAGATTCTTCACAGCTTCATTTTTTAAAAGTGCTTAAAAGGAAATAATTTTTTCCCAGCTTACTATTTAGAAGTGTATAAATTGAAAGATGTCTTGACAATTTGGAAATTATAGACTATAAGGATGACAACTAGTTGGTACCACCCATCCTTAACTCTTGGGCTAACCTTTACCGACGAACAGTGGAATTGATTGTCACATTATAACGCTCCACCAGCTGAAAGGGCAAGCCTTTTTTGATAACGGGTTTCAATCCCGCGATTCATAGATTACGAGTTGAACGCCCTAACTATCAGGCCCGATGGTGAGTGTTAGTTTTAGGAGTGTGGCGTTGTAAGCTTGAACACTCACATCTACTCCTGACGTACAGATTATGTTTTTTTTAATATGTATAAATAAGCGTGGAAATATATATATATATATACTAGCTGAGTTACCCGGCGTTGCATGGTGAAAATTTAGATTGGAAATGTGTAGATCAGTATTTTTTTCAGCAAATTATTTAGTAAGTAGGCAAAGCTGTGGTGCGAAGAAATAAAAAAGCATTTAATCAAA
>NW_013669242.1:80776-96370 GCF_000517525.1 Limulus polyphemus
ATGTGAATCTGTATTCACATGTAACGCTTGAGGATAAAAGTTATATCTGATACAAGGTGTATCCCTAATAGTGTATGGGTCCTACATCATGATTATTGTAGTGTTACGCTCTCGTTCTTTTAAATGCTATGATTAATATAACTGTATTGTTTGTTTGTTTCGTTTGTTTTTAATTATGCACAAAGCTACACAAGGGTTATCTGTGCTCTGCCCACCACGGGTATCGAAACCCGGTTTCTAGCGTTGTATGTGTATACAGTATACAGTTATATGCCCCCCAGTGGCATAGCGGTATGTCTGCGGACTTACAACGCTAGAAACCGGGTTATCTAGATTTCTACATAAACACTTGTATGAAATAAATTTAAAACGTGTAAGTCTACAAACAAGGCCACATAAAAAAGTCGTCATTTGTTTTCCTCGGATCCTATAATTCCCAGAAAAAAAAATTTCGTTCTGTGGAATCATTAGTAAAATGTTGGCGTTAATAGCGCATTTTTTTAGGGGGGGGGGACAAATTTTTCCACAATATAGAAATGCCACACACCTGTTCGTGAATTCATTATAGTGTTGTAGTAAATAAGAAACGTGAAGACACTCATCATACAACTGTCACTCAAATGCTAAATAAACTAACATGTTCTTTAAAACCCAGATAATAAAAAAAGAATCTTCACATAACTTCCCATAAGATAAATGTAATGGAGCACCAACAGAAAAATTATAAAACCAGAAACATCACGAAAACCTATAAAAAATCAATATATAATAAAAGTAATACATTATTTAAACCAAAATATATTTATTATTGCAAAAACAAGTCACCATCAGGCATAATGAAAATAGATGAGACAATAGTATATTTGAAATACACGTAAATTTTAAATAAACATTCTATTTAAATGAACCATATAAATATATACACGTATGTATATATATATATATATATGCATACATTATACATAAGGTAAACTGTTCAAAATAAACATAAAACCACATACAAAATATATTGTTAATAAATATATATACATATATTTGTTTATACAATGTAAATCTAAATACAACTGGGGGACTGAAACTGCTGTACCTTCGTCTGCATCTAAAGAAAATTCAGTGTTCAATTATTTCCAGCGACTCTCACATTGAGTTCAGTGTAATTACCCAGGGAACAAATGAATTCGGTTTCATCACATAGAATACGGTGATTGCAGTTAATAGCATGTTCTGATAAACATGATAAAGTTTAATATTTATTTTTCGCTGCATGTTTGTATTCGTTCAAACAATGTTTTACTTTACGAACTGTCTGGCCGATATTGTCACTGTTGCGTTCACACTTTATTTTACAAATTCAGCTTTTGTCCAAAGCTTCTAAGTTATCTTTTAATGAAGAAAGAAGATTGCCAATTTTGTCAAGATGTCTATAAGCAATTTGGCAGTCTGTACACAGCGTGGTCACAAATAAATAGACACCACCTTTTCAGAAAAAATGAAAATTTTCAGTCATATTCATATGAATTGATATATTTATAATGTAATTAATATCTAGTAGATCTTCCTTATATATATTACTTTATATATTACTTTTATGAAATTAAATACCACGAGATCTATGACTAAGTCAATCAATTATATTTCAGTAACTAAAATATTTTAAAACCCAAAGAAAAGAAGGCATTGCTTCCACATACCGCTTCATGAATTCACTGAAATACTATAATAGTAACGAAAACATAAATATTAATTTACATGTATCGGCCGTCTAGGCATACCCTTTGCCATGTAAGGTTTGTAGAAATGGGCAAAAAGAAATTCGTAGAATTATTTCTTTGATTCACACTCATAGTGTAGCAAATGAAACATTCTTAAAACAGGGAAGGAAAAATCTACAAACGTATGATGTGCCCATGATTTTCACTTATACTGTGTTACTTAAAACATTTCAACATCCAAGTTAGAAATCTGCAAACTCGTTCCCATTATATTCACGTGCACTGTAGCACATTGAACATTTCAACATCCAACGCATAAATCCACCATCACGTTCCCGTGATACTAAGAAACATTTTGACTTGTTTCTGAATCACATATAGCATTTATCTTCCGAAATCATAACGAAAAGTTGTTGCACATCTTCATTCCGCATATATTGTATTTTCTATATGAGTTATTAGCTCAGATATAACTCAACTTTAGTTACTGATGTTGCAAAGCTGTCCTCCATCAACAGATCGTTCGATTAAGACATAACACGCTGATCTCTGATATACACGATAAGCTGCTGCCCTCATGAAACACCTTATTTTAATCACAGCACTAGACAGAACCATATTCAAGCAAAGAACCGTAAATAATGACGCAATCCACCCCAGTACGTCCTGGCGGCAGGGTTCAACACTGCACCATTTATCACAACAAAAATGTATGCAGATGATAGCGCTTGCACCAGTCATCCTTCCTGTTATGATATTTGCTGCTCGACATGAAATGCATAGTAATATAGGCTAATGCATCACCAAGCGCAGAAGGCCTCGGATCAGAATAATACAGCAGTTTTCTAGATTAATGACTCTGTTCCTGGAGAAGAGCGACCTTTTAACACTTAGCCTGATTAGGTATAACATGAGAAGATTTGTTGTTGTTTACAGGATGTTTTGTAGATCAAGTTGATAAAATAAAGATATTACAGCCGATATAACGTTGATAGGGTTCCACCTCATAACTGTGGACACTAGCTTTTTTCTTGACTATGACAAGATTCTCTTATGTCCCTTCTAAGGAAACGAAAGTCACCAAAGTTTTCAGTTACATTCAAACTATAAATTGGATATAAACGTCCGTTTTCTTGTGTATCAGTATTGCCAATTTCCTCATATTTTTAAAGTAGCTTGTTTCGCCAACTACAATATCAATCGTCAACATCTAAAAGTGGCACTCGTGAACAAGAGTTAACATCAAATAATCTAACAATATATCATAGTGTTACATTCAAACGCATGAAACATAATAAATGCAACAATAGCCATTAATATCGTAGACAAGAGAGTGAAACATGATTCAACAGTAGCTGTGTCATAGACAAGATAATATAATCCCTTAATAGTTTCCTCATAGACATAAAAGTAGACCTAATATAATTCACTAATGGATTTTCCATAGACAAAAGAGAGATGTATCACAATCCAACAATATCCGTATATAAAGAGTCGACTACTTAATGATATTTCTCATAAATAGAAGCCCCCCCCCTCTCCAGTGGCACAGCGGTATGTCTGCGGACTTACAGTGCTAGAAACTGGGTTTCGATACCCGTGGTGGGCAGAGCACAGATAGTCAATTGTGTAGCTTTGTGCTCAATTACAAATAAACAAACATAAATAGAAAAATTGAAACATAATCCAACAATAATTCATTATGTTCCCTGACAATATAACGAACTGAAATATCGCTTATAAAGACTTCACATTGCCATAGCAATTTAATTATATTTTAACAGTAGATGACTCTATAAGTTTTAATCACAACCTAAAAACGTTGTAATTTAGAGCCCTTCAGGCTAATGATTCTCAGAGACGTATATATTTAATCTCTGTTCCAAATACATCACATAGTTTATGTTTAGGATTTTGAAACCCGTTATTTTCATCTCAAAGCTTTCTAGAAAATGTCACAGAGCTCACGTAGCAGACATACTAGCTAATCATCTCGTTAGCAGACTGGTGATTTGGCAACAATATGAAATTCATCAGTGGAGTTCTGAGGGTTGAGAGGCGGGCTGCTATATAGGACGAGTCAAATCGAACGTGCTCTTCCGATCTGTCACAGGTGCTAAATACTCCAATTTCGTGTTTTGATACGATTACTTCAAAAAGTCTTGTTCTACTGACCCTGCTGATTTCTTCTAGACAGCATTTTGTACCAAATACGCTGACTTAAAAATTAGTTGACGCGTCTAAACAAGATGTCAGTTTAGTTTGTAAGGCTAATCACTGATTATTTTCAAATCAACGTTGCGACAAGGGGTTTTCAAACAGACTTGTGTCAAAACCAAAGGAAAATTTAGTAGTAAACGCTCACGCATTAAACGAGGCACTCACAGTTGAATGTCTTTTTCGTCACTTAGCTAAACGTCAAGGCTTTCTTTCACCGACTTAGATAGATGACATTGAAGTTGAAGAATGTACCAAGAAAATGAAAGAGATTACAAGCTGGCAGCCAGAGGGGGAGGCAAGGTAGTAGATGTGCTATTAATGTAGCCTGGCGTATAGAGGTAGATGATGTTATAGAAATAGGTGGCATGAGAGTGTAGGAGTATGAAGGCGTACATTATAGAATGGAGCGTCATATATCTATATAAAAGAGACGTTAGGGTATAGGAAAGTGAGTAGCAGTAGGGTGAAAAACATATACAAACGTGATAAAATGATGAAGGATATATATATACGATGTGGTGTGCATGGTGCTGGGGGTATACTGAGATGGTGTAAATATTGAAGGATTATAGACTTCCTAGCGTAAAGAAGTGTGAAAGGTAAATACCAGAACCAGAAGTAAAATATTAATGCTATGGTTTTAAAGTTTGTGAAGACACTACTATTATGAGCTTTTTAAGATTTGTGAAAGGTAAGCAATGGACATAGGATTTGAAACGTTACTGCCAAAGGCTTTAAGATCTGTGAAAGTATAAAATATAAACACTGGACACAGAACTTAAATAGTGGACAAACACAAGACCTAAACATAATTGCAGTAGTGCTATAGCTTTCAAGATCTGTGAAAGTATACTAAAATAACAAACTCTACTATGTAGTTTTAAGATCTATGAAGTATATATATACTGTTTTCACAACACATTGCATCTCTTGACTGATTCCTTTACTGACAATTTGAATGGGTTGGTATTCTTGGTATGACTATAAATATTTCACGTTTAATGATGTGATTACAGGAAAAAATTTAGGCCTAACCCTCAAACTTGCTCTATCTTTGTATTGTTTATTGTAGGAGAAATCGAAAAACATACCACTTAAAGTTCGATCAGCGGTAACCTTTATTCACTATCGCTTCCATTACTATCGAATTATAAACGTGATTTCGATTCTGTCCACCAATTTTGCGCCCTATAAAGCCTCGTTGAGAGCTTTTATGGACGCTTTTATCTTCATAATCCGTCAAATTAATTGCTTTCAATACTGGAGAAGGCTGTCGACTCACGGAGCCTCAGCTGGTATTCTATGTTCCCCAATTTGCTCTAGCGACGGTAGGTTTTCAAGCAGGATTTGCGAAACGGCTCCATCTTGTCATCATCTCTCTTGTAATAATATGTAAGCTTCAGTATTGTTACCTAAACCGGGGATGGGGAGAATAAAATGTAGTACCAACGTATTTTTATCTAAAAGGTAAAGGATTTCCCTGGAAGGCATAAGAACCAGACATAAAACTAAATGGAGAATTTTTCATAGAACCCTAAACCGCGGATTTTGTACTTCGAGAGAAAACTGCATAAGTGCAACTCTTTAGCAAAATAATTTGAATAAGCTCAATGATATCGGCTTGTCTGTTTCGAGTTTTAATGATCATCATTGGTAAAGAAAGAAATCAATTAATTGAATTAGAAATTTGGTGAGATCCAATTAAGGGTTTCTTCATTCCCTTATGATGATTGACAGAAAGCACTTTGACAATTATTAATTTAAAAACTTCAACAGCTGTCTAATCTAATTAGTTGGGCAGAAAATCTTTTGTTTTTACATAGAAATACAAATTTATTTTCCAATAAAAATTAGATCTCAGATTCATTACTGACCTTCACCACAGGCAGAATATGAACAGGATTAAAACTAGGAAGGCAGAATCAAAATATAACTAAATGGATGTCTATATTTTTCTTGTTGCTTAATAGTAATAACAAGGGCAAAATAAACAAATGAATCATAACTTCATGTGAATGTAACAACGAGATAACAAGCAGACTTTTGTTTTATTCACTCTGTTAAAAAGTGATAAATTGAATTGTGTGCGCTATCCGCTAAATCCGAGATCAAATAAAACGTTTAAGATTAAAACTCCAATCAATTTTCTAAGTCTCAAATTCATAAGCCTACTTTCTCATTCTGTTAATCCTCTATTGTTGTTGAGGTTCTCTTTAAATCACCAAAGCCCCCCAGTGGCACAGCGGTATGTCTGCGGACTTACAACGCTGGAATCCGGGTTTCGATACCAGTGGTGGGCAGAGCACAGATAGCCCATTGTGTAGCTTTGTGCTTAATTTCAAACAAACAAACAAAATCATCAAAATTGTGTTTCATGACTATTCATTTGTATGTATTTGCCCTGATATAAATCATCTTGCAAGACTAATATCTGGTTTCTAAAGCTGTAAATAATAATTTCAGAAATATTGCGTATGTCATATATCTTTAAGGGATTTTAAGTATTGGTTATTTTACTATTGCAGATAAATAGGTTTCGTCTGTAAATGCAAAACAAAACTATATTTGTCTTTGTGTTTTCAGAACCAGTAATTGGTGTAAACTTGTAACTTTTATTATTCCATCAGTTTCGTAAAAATGTTTCGTTACAGTAAAATGAACATAAAGGCTTTATGTAATTATTGTTTTTTCAAGTAGGTCTGTGAATGTAAATCTAAATTTACTCAACTCATTTCTTCGTCATCTTGTTTAGATGTCACAACACTGCCATAAATTTACGGAAAATGAAATTATTTAATTTCTTCTTAGTGACTTAAAATGTCGCAAAGATCGTCTGTTGAGACTTTAAAGGATAATTAAAAAGTAATTTTCCTAGATAAAACTATTTTTTTCTGTGTTAAGGCATCTTATTAAAGGAACAACTAATGAAAAATAAAAATAACAAACTAATAAACAGATAAACATCAAAAAGACATTGACTAAGCAACTTCCATTTGCACGTGATATGATGCTTCCATATACTTTAACACAGAGACACATTTTGATCCAATCAAAACTCGTTCTGTATCACGAGAACATAAGAGAAGTCATTTGTCGGCCGTCTGTCGTCTTATTGAACCCTGCACGTGCTGACCATGTCGTCAGGCTGCAAGAACAGCTGCGGAAACTATATGTCGTTAGTTTTCTCTGGAATGTGGTTCGTGACAAAAAAGGCATTACGTCATTTTATAGATAGTCGGCTTTTTGTTACTTTGGTAACTTTCTCATCGAGATATTTGGACGTGAAGAACTTTAAAATGACACCAAATCTTGAATACTTTTAAAACTTAGGAGATTTCACTAGACGACTCCAGACGCTTCCTTCAGTCAGTTGAGACTCATTGTGGTCCATAACACTCTAAACAATAAAACTTTCATAAATAACCTCTAGAGATCTCTGAATGTCATAACTTGATATCAAAATAACAACATCCCCACTAACATGCTCACCATATTTTAGTTTCTCGAAAGTTTATGGATCTGTCATGCAAAAGTGTGTAACTCTTATGACTTACATAGAAAACTTAAAGTACGACATGAAACTACGGATTGGGCCGAGCATGGTCTTGGGGTTAGCGTGCCGCACTGTGGATCCGAAGGTTAAGTTTCGGATTCGTTACCATAAAAAAAAAACTTTCCACATATTGAGGCAGTGAGTGCGTTATAGGAGTGACAGTGAAATTTGAGTAGAGCAATCCAAAACTTAACAGTGGGTGCTGTTGACAAGCCGTCTTCATTCTAATCTATGAGTTCATAATTATGGATGGCTAGCGCATATAGCCCTTGAGTAAATATTTGAAACAAATAAAATTAAAAAACAAACTACGGAATGGCACATCTAACTCTAGAAAAAAAAAAGTCTAAACATTTAACAACGTAATAACACACGTAACTCTGAAAATGATCTATAAAACTTAGCAATAAGAGATATACCCTGAGAATTTGACATAAAACATATGATTTTCTAATAAAAAGTATAATAAGGAAAGAAAAAGTACTTCTATAGTAATAATAGCGAGAAGCTGACATCAAGAAAGCTTATCTCAAATCTTTAACGTAGAGACACATTAATTTCGCTATGATTACTTTATGAATGTATTGCGCATTCTGTCCTTGCTCCGCTTCTTGTTCGTTTCCTCGTCTAAAGTTACTGTAATCAAAGCGAAATGTTGGTTTCACCAAAACTTATCACACCTTTTGTCCGTGCTCCGATTCTTGCTCGTTTCAATAGCTAATGCCGCTGTAATCATAGAAAGATATCGGTTTCAACAAAGCTTATCTCGCCTACTGTTCATGTTCTGCTTCTTGGACGTTGTTGTACCTACAACCCGTGTAATCATAGAAATATATAGGTTTCAACAAAAATTACTCACATTTTATCTACGTTCCGCTTCTTGGACGTTTCTATGCGTAAAACTATTGTTGGTTTCAACAAAACTTATATCATGTTATCTCTGTTTTCCGACTTCTGGTCGTTTCTACACATAAAACTATTTTTGGTTTCAACAAAACTTATATCATGTTATCTCTGTTTTCCGACTTCTGGTCGTTTCTATACATAAAACTATTTTAACTATTGGGAGATGATGGTTTTGAGCAAAGTTATGTTACTTTTTTGTCCGGGGTCTGTCCTGGGTCTTTCTTTTCCTAAACTGTTGTAATCATAGCGAGATGTTTCTTTTAACGGACCATATCTCACATTCTATTAGTGATGTTGTAATTATAATAGGATATTGGTTTCAACAAAACTACCCGCACATTCCCTAAGTGGTCGACTTCTTAATCATTTCTATATTAAATCTGTTATAATCATGACGAAACGCTGGTTTTAATAAAACTTATCTAACGTCCTGTTCGTACCTGTTTCTATACCTAAAAATGATGCAGTTATGGTGAGACGTTCATTTGAACAAGCTTATCTCACGTTCTTTCCATGCTACAATTTGTAGTCGTTTATATACCTAAAGCTGTTTTAATATTAGCGAGATGTTGTTTTAAGCAAGGCTTATCACACGTTCTGTGCAAGCTCTGCTTCTATCTCAGATTCTCTCCGTGGTCCGATTCTTCGTCGTTTCTATACCTAAAACTTTTTTTAATTATAGCGAAACGTTTGTTTCAACAATCTGATCTTCCAGTCTGTCCAGGATCCATTATTGATCTTTTCTGTAAAAAGCTATTGTGATAAATGCGAGATGTTGCTTTCAACGAAACGTATCTCGCGTTCTTTCCGTGCTCTGTTTTCTGATCGTTTCTGTACCTAAAGCTGCTGTAATATTAGCAAGATGTTGGTTCTATGTGTGCTCTGCTTCTTGAGCGTTTCATTATTTAAAACATTAAGATTTAGCGAGATGTTGACTTCACTAAAGCATATCTCACATTCTGTTCCTCATCTCTTCTTGGTCGTTTCTATAATTAAAGCTCTTGAAATCTCTGATGATGACAAAACCTTGTGGAAACGATGTACATTTGCTGTTATGTTAAACTTATATTAAAGTTTTTCTTCATTACCCATTGAAGCCGTCTCCAACCATTATTAGTCTCAAAGTAGGTTCCTAGTCATCGAATTTGAATTCGTCTTAGCGATATGTTCGTTATACAGAAAAGCATATCTCACATTCTGTTCCTGATCTCTTCTTGGTCGTTTCTATAACTAAAGCTCTTGAAATCTTAGCGATATGTTCGTTATACAGAAAAGTATATCTTACGTTCTTTCCGTGCTCCGCTATTTTAGTCGTTTCTACACCTAAAACTGTTGTAACCATATAGAGAAATGTAGGTTTCAGCAAATTATACCTAACATTTTGTCCCGAGGCCCGTCCTTCGTCGTTTCTATTCCTAAAACTATTATAATCAATATGAGACATTGATTTCAAGAAACCATATATCACGTTCTGTTTGAGCTCTTGTAGTGATAGCAAGATGTTGGTTTCAACAAACCATATCTCACGTTTTGTTTGTGCTGTTGTAGTGATAGCAACATGTTGGTTTCAACAAACCATACCTCACGTTCTGTTTGTGCTGTTGTAGTGATAGCAAGATGTTGGTTTCAACAAACCATATCTCACGTTTTGTTTGTGCTGTTGTAGTGATAACAACATGTTGGTTTCAACAAATCATATCTCACGTTTTGTTTGTGCTGTTGTAGCGATAACAAACCATATCTCACGTTTTGTTTGTGCTGTTGTAGCGATAACAGCATGTTGGTTTCAACAAACCATATCTCACGCTCTGTTTGTGCTGTTGTAGTGATAGCAAGATGTTGGTTTCAACAAACCATATCTCACGTTTTGTTTGTGCTGTTGTAGCGATAACAAACCATATCTCACGCTCTGTTTGTGCTGTTGTAGTGATAGCAAGATGTTGGTTTCAACAAACCATATCTCACGTTTTGTTTGTGCTGTTATGGTGATAGCAGGATATTAGTTTTAACAAAGCTTATCTCTCATTGTTTCCGTGCTCAGATTCCTGGTCCTTTCTATACCGAATTATAGCCAGGTGTGTATTTCAACAAACTTATCTCACATTCTGTCAGTGTTTTATCCTTTGTCATTTTATTTCAAAAGCTACTTTAATAAATGCTAGATATTGGTTTGAACAGTGTATTTTCACTTTGGGTCCTTTCTCTACTTCTTGGTCGTTTCTATACCCAAAACTGTACTAATTGTAGCGATTCGTTTGTTATGGGGATGCAGTAATTGTAGAGATACGTTTGTTATAGGGAAGAATATCTCACATTCTGTCCACATTCAGCTTCTTTATCTTTACCTAAAGCTCTTGTAATTTTATTGCAATTTTCATTCACCAAAGATTACCTTCGCTTATTGGTCATTTCTATACCTTACAGCTGTTGTAATTATAGCGATAAGTTGACTTCAAGAAACTAATCTCATGTTCTATCCGTGCTCCGCCTCGTCATAGTTTCTTTACCTAAAGCTGTTATAATTACAGCGATAAGTTGACTTCAAGAAACTAATCTCATGTTCTATCCGTGCTCCGCCTCGTCATAGCTTGGATAGAACATGAGATTAGTTTCTTGAAGTCAACTTATCGCTATAATTATAACAGCTTTAGGTAAAGTGTGATCCGCCTCGTCATAGTTTCTTTACCTAAAGCTGTTATAATTATAGCGTTGTCGGTTTCAACAAAGATTATGTCACGATCTGTGCACGCTAAGCTTTTGATCGCTGCTTTCTGAAAGTGCTATATCTATTGCAAGACGTTAGTTTCAACTAACTTATCTCACATTCTGTCATTCCGCTTCTTCCGTACCCCACTTTGTTAATGAAACTATTACTAGTATAACGTGATGTTAGTTCCATCAAACTTATGATCATGTAGTGTCTGTACTCCGTAATAGAATTAGGGTGTAATTGGAACAGAATCCCGAGAAGACCGGAGATGAAGGGTCAATCGATTCTCCGTAGAGAGAACATGCAGTAATTTGGTCGATGGTGTGTTTAATTGTAGGAAGTCTCTTTTAGAAAGCATCATTTGTCACTTGTACTCCCAGCTTTGACTGGTACTTGCTTTAATAGAAAACTGCCTCTAAGTGTCGCTTTCTTGATTAAAAAGTGGCATAGATTTCGCAAAGAAAAAGAGATATAAGAAGGTCATTCTTTCATTAATTTGTATTAAATGGTAATTTCTACGTTAATGCTCAGCACGATTTTCAATCACACTGAACCGTGCTGCCATCTGAAGGAAAAAACAAACATTTAGAATAGACTGGTTCCATAAACTAAACATAAAGCAACTCACGCATTCTCACGACTTAGTTATCGAAGTATATTACAGAAAATTCACAAGTTTTTAAGTATTTGGCTACGATCAGTTCTTATGCGGTAATAAATAAAGACTATATACCGAGACTCCTGGGTGACAACGATTTATTTTGTTTTGTTTGTAATTTTAACCTAATTTTTAAATTTAATTTGGAAAATTTATTGTAATTTATACTTCCTGAATTTCAATTATGTTTTTAAGATTTAATTTTGATTGCTCAATTTTATTTCGATATTTTGATTTTCTTTTTTTTTGTTTATTTCTACAGTGATGGAAAGTTTCCAATTTTTATTTCTGGGCTTAATAGTTGCACAATATAAATATCTTATACAGAGCGTTATGGTTTTTAAAAAAAATTCATAATGCGCAATGAACTTTAAGGCTGTAACATATTAACTGAAAATCTAGGGTGTTTGAAGATTTGGACAACGAAAAAACTATTAATAAGTGAGGGTGTGGTTTTTCAATACTTTATGGTAGTATACTCTGCTAATGAGTGAGATGGCCTAATATTTCCTTGGAGTACATCCTGTTTAGGGTGTGATATTTAATACCTTGTGGTAGCATATTCTGTTCTAATGTGTACTGACAGTATAGTCTGTTTAAAGGTATAATGACCTAATGTGTATTAACAGTATGCTCCATTTAACGTAAGCTTGAAGTATCTAAGCATTTCATTATACAGTTTTTAGTAAATAACTGTAAAACGATACCTTGTATTACATTGTAATAAAATAATATTTCCTGATAATAGGCTCCTTTTTATTATCTTTTATAACCAAATACTTCTCAGTAATTTCTTAAAGAAAACACGCTATAATAACCAAAAGTTTCCAGTAGTACTCATCTTTATAAAACACTGTAATAATCTAATACAACCTTTGAAACAGTGTAGTAACCTAATATTTCCTGGTAGTACATTTTCATTAAACATTGTAATAACTTAGTACTCCGGCATGGCCAGGTGGATAAGGCGCTCGACTCGCAATCTGAGGGTCGCGGGTTCGAATCCCCGTCACACCAAAAATGCTCGCCCTTTCAGCCGTGGGTGCGTTATAATGTAACGATCAATCCCACTATTCGTTGGTAAAAGAGTAGCCCAAGAGTTGGCGGTGGGTGGTGATGACTAGCTGCCTTCCCTGTAGTCTTACACTGCTAAATTAGGGACGGCTAGCGCAGATAGCTCTCGTGTAGCTTTGCACTTAATTCAAAAACGAACAAACTTAGTACTTCTAGTAGCTCTCGCTCCGTTTTAATACTGGTGTATTTTACTATCTGATAAAACACAATTTTTAACACGATAATCTTGTGCTTCTTGGAAATATATTTTTTTAACGGCCTGATAACTGATACTTCGTTGTTTCGAAAGAAATCGGGTTACTGAATTTCTGTTTTTGCTATTCATCCTATTTTTAACCTTACGTGATTTTTTTCCTGATACATCACTTTTTCTACTGCTTAATGCATAAGTCTCTTCCATATTTTCAGTAATATAAACTTTTTATCTGCGCTGCAGTTATTATTTTCTGGGATTAATATTGGTGTAGCAATATGTCTTATGATATTTGACCACAATAATGTAGTGCAGTAAATTATGAATACATAACTGTCTCTGCTCTGAACTTGGTCCTTTTATAGAATATCAAGATATTTACATTTTTAATATTTACAAAATGATTTCAAAGTTGATTATCTAACAAAAAGATATGTTCAATTACATACCTTCTGTTATTTAGAAAAATATCAATATGTAACAGATTCGGAAGACTGTCCAAAAGTGAAATGTTGATGTGCAAACTTGGCGGTTTTCCTGACTTCAACATCTGTGGTTAGAAAGACCAATTTTCTAGTACAATACTGGCTTAACGACGAATTGCATCAGTCTGATCAAGAAAATTACTTATTGAAAAAATCGAACTTAACAACGGTATTAGTTCATCTAAAGTAGGAGTTTTTATGGTCGGTAGCTAATGGCAATTCATTAAGCCAATGAATGAAGAGACAGCAAGTATTTCAATCACCGACAGTAATTTAATGTAAAACCTACTTTTTATTTCTTGTGTCTTCATCAGTGAACCTCTATCTCCAATCTGCAGAGGTTCACACCTATTGTTAACAAGTTGTGTCTTCCATCTACTTGCCACATAAAGAAAGACATCAGTTATAATCAACCGACAAAGATTATATTCATTTGTGATCCAGAATGTCAACCTAAAGTTTTTAAAGTACAAAATCATAGAAGGAATAGAAACTAAATACATAGACTACGACAAATTGGATCACGTATCTTATAATAAGTTATTAAACTTGGATAAATTAAATTAGATAATTCAAATATAATGTATTTTACATAATTGTAGTTTCTACATAACACATATGAAATGTCTCAAATCTCTGTTGATAAGGTCGTCTGATTTATCAAGTTTTAACTTTCTTTTAGGCAAATGTAACACGATAATTTTCACACTTTAATAATTGTTAGTTACATTCTACAACAAAAATTTTTATCGTAGATTATATATATATGTACACACTCACGGGGTTGGGTACGTTATACTAAAACAATTTTGACTATGTAAATAATCAAATCACGTGAGAGCTTTACGACGGAACCTCTTGCATAGAAAACTGCTGCAGGGCTTTTGTCAAGATGCACAGTTGTTAGATGGAGAACAACTAGACATGATGACATAGACCGTAACGACATCATTGTTATTTAGGAAAATTATCTCTAATCATAATGTCCTCAAAACCTTACCGACATTTTATCCAAACAATCGCTGTTGTAACGTTTCATCCATAATAATACTGTAAAAGTTGCAACAACGACGCCTTTCTTGAGAACACTGAGAAAATGTTGTTCATGAGATATTTGATCTTCGATAGTTATCACGACATCAGGAAATGTCGCAATGTTGTTCGTGAAATATTTCATCTTCGATAGTTATCACGACATGAGGAAATGTCGCAATATTGTTCATGATTTCATCTTCAATATTTATCACGACATGAGGAAATGTCGCAATGTTGTTCGTGAGATATTTCATATTCGGTAGTTATCACGACATGAAGAAATGTCGCAATGTTGTTCATGAGATATTTGACCTTCAATCGTTATCACGACATGAGAAATGTCGCAATGTTGTTCATGAGATATTTGACCTTCAATCGTTATCACGACATGATGAAATGTCGCAATGTTGTTCATGAGATATTTGACCTTCGATAGTTTATCTCATGAACAACATTGCGACATTTCTTCATGTCGTGATAACTACCGAATATGAAATATCTCATGAACAACATTGCGACATTTCCTCATGTCGTGATAACTATCGAAGATCAAATACCTCATGAACAACATTGCGACATTTCTTCATGTCGTGATAACTACCGAATATGAAATATCTCATGAACAACATTGCGACATTTCCTCATGTCGTGATAAATATCGAAGATCAAATACCTCATGAACAACATTGTGACATGTCCTCATGTCGTGATAAATATCGAAAGTGAAATATCTCATGAACAACATTGCGACATTTCCTCATGTCGTGATAACTATCGAAGATCAAATATCTCATGAACAACATTGCGACATTTCCTGATGTCGTGATAACTATCGAAGATCAAATATCTCATGAACAACATTGCGAAATTTCTTCATGTCGTGATAACTATCGAAGGTGAAATATCTCATGAACAACATTGCGACATTTCCTGATGTCGTGATAACTATCGAAGGTCAAATATCTCATGAACAACATTGCGAAATTTCTTCATGTCGTGATAACTATCGAAGGTGAAATATCTCATGAACAACATTGCGACATTTCCT
>NW_013669242.1:96646-107149 GCF_000517525.1 Limulus polyphemus
AGGAAATGTCGCAATGTTGTTCATGAGATATTTCACCTTCGATAGTTATCACGACATGAAGAAATTTCGCAATGTTGTTCATGAGATATTTGACCTTCGATAGTTATCACGACATCAGGAAATGTCGCAATGTTGTTCATGAGATATTTCACCTTCGATAGTTATCACGACATGAAGAAATTTCGCAATGTTGTTCATGAGATATTTGATCTTCGATAGTTATCACGACATCAGGAAATGTCGCAATGTTGTTCATGAGATATTTGATCTTCGATAGTTATCACGACATGAGGAAATGTCGCAATGTTGTTCATGAGATATTTCACTTTCGATATTTATCACGACATGAGGACATGTCACAATGTTGTTCATGAGATATTTCACCTTCGACAGTTATCACGACATGAGGAAATGTCGCAATGTTGTTCATGAGATATTTCACCTTCGATAGTTTCACGACATGAGGAAATGTCGCAATGTTGTTCATGAGATATTTCACTTTCGATAGTTATCACGACATGAGGAAATGTCGCAATATTGTTCATGAGATATTTCATCTTCGATAGTTATCACGACATCAGGAAATGTCGCAATTAGTTCACCATGCTTTCTTAAATAAGTTTATTTTTGCGGAGATGTGTCAAAAACGATTTTGGGGAAATTATATTTTTATACACGCTATAAAACTCTTAGCCACCTCGCTGTTGTTAAAAATTACAGCCTACCATCCTGCTTCCGAAACCAAAATTCACCTTGATTCTGTCCAGCAATTTCCAAACACCTTTGTATTTTTCGGACATTTCTCGATAGAACTTCCTTTTTATTAAACATTGTTTTACTCGGTACTTTTCGGTATACGAATAATAATAAATAATTCTTTTTATATATTTGACATTTGTTTGTTTGTAGTTAAGCACAAAGCTATACAGTGGGCTATCTGAATTTTATAAACATTACGATACCTTAAATATCTTTAGTAACTATTTTCTGGTGGCTCAGCGATAAGTTTGAGAGCTTATAACGATAGAATTCACATTAAAACAAAAACCCTCGAGAGGCTTAGCGGTAAGTCTTGGGCTTATAACGCTAAAAATCGGGTTTCGATATCCGTGGTGGGCACAACATAGATAGCCCATTGTGTAGCTTTATGCTTAACAAGGAACAAATCAACTAAATAAATTAAACAAAAACAAACTTTCTATTAATATTATTAATCTGTTTTTATCAGTTTTATATGGTAAGCAGGATTTACAAACATTGTTCTTAATTGAGTTGAATAACCACCAGAAATATCAGCTACTCGCACTTAAGTAAAATAGTAATGTAGCATCATGCGGATACATAAGATAAAACATAAATAGATAGAAACAACTAAAAAAAGGATGTAAAGCACTAGTGGTCTCAATGTTCCTTGAAAGTGTCGTCTTGCTCTTGTTTTCTTTTCCTTTTTTTATTTTTTTCGTTTAGTTTCCAGAAAGTCCGCCTCATGCTGTTTTGTACCAAAGGTCAGAGCTACAAATATCCAACATATTTCCAGCGACATGTCGGCCAATATTGATGACCACCTCTGGCCGAGTAACACGTGACACAGTTATAGAACACCCCAGAATCTCGAGGCCTTGCCACGGTCCGCGGACGTACGAAGATAAATCACTTTAATATAGCAGCAATATTAGGCTCCAGGTGTTGGGAAATGTCGAAATGTCGGTAATATTGCTGTTTCATAAACAAGGAATAGTGGGCCCTTTTGGACAAATGATTGGTTTTGATCAGGTCGACGGGTGAAACGCGCACACGAACATTATTGATTAGTCTTACATACACTAAGCGTATCAACTGTAGAGTAATACTTTCCGATTTCTGCGCCAACATCAAACCTTGGTCAGTCTTATTTTAGTGAAAAGCAATGTTCACCTGAATTACATGCAGTAATACCTCAGGAAAAAATAACAACAAAAAACATAAACGTGATCCAATAATAATAATAAAAAGGACTAGACTTATATTACCTACGTTTCATGTGGCTTATTTCATTAAAAACAATATTGTTTAATCTTTCTAAATATGTAAATAAATCGTTAGATATTTTACTTTTGTATAATAATACTTGAAACAATCCTATTAATTCAAAGTAAATATAATGTTGTCTAACTATATTTTGTTTGTACGGGCTTAATAGTTTTTACTGAATAGAGAAAAAATCACAAATACCATATCTCTACCTTTCAACAAACCTCACTGTACAAATCATAGCAATGATTCTGTGTGACAAATTTATATGCAGCTGTAGACGAGTCACTAAAATACATATTAATGTATGTCATAGTAGACAAAAAATAGCGGAATAATTATTTATGCATGATTAACCTAAAGTATGTTATTAACTACAATATATGCGATGGGAATCCTTATGTATTGTACAAAACACACAGCAAGAAAGAAGATGCTCCAATGGAATAATCATTACCCTGTGATCAACAAAACCTTTGGTTAGTAAGAACACCCGTCACGTGACCAGTAGTGTCCTGTGTTTACAATATCATAAGGTAAAATGAAGTTACTTGTGAACATTATAATACACCTAAAACAAACCCGGAGGTTTGTCGAAAATATTACGTCTTTCAATCAACCAATTGATTAAAAAACATTGTATGATTAGGTTAGGATTTTGATTATGAAATGAAAATACACCAAGTTGTATATGAAAGTGTTATGGTTTTCTAGCATCCTTTTACTGTAGGTTATATATACGAAAAGCAGTAGTAGAGCTTTGTAAAAACAAAGGTTTTAGCTCGCACAAAACTATTATTCGTATTGTACAGGTCAGGAGTGGCCTAGTGTTTAGCGTGCAAGTGTTCAAAGTTTGAGATGTGATGTCACTGAACACCCTCCGCATTTTGAGCTGTGTACGTGTTATAAAAGTAATAGTAAATCCCATTATCAGACACAACGAGTAGACCAAAGCCTTTGTGGTGGCGAGAGTTGGCGATTAGTTGCCATTTTAGTTTCAAATTAGGAACAGCTATACCTGGACACTAAGTGGTGTATAACATGGATTTTTAGACTACACGTGCGTAATGCGTCGTTAAGGTTGAAAATTTCAATTCTTACTATGCGTTGACACTTTTAAAATAAACGTTTTTCTCTTGCTCGTGAGTAGTTGTCTGCTGTTAACAAATGAGATCTGACAAGCAAGTCAACATATCATTGACCTTAACCTGTTGTGAGAAGCTATTCTCATGCAAGCCTCTGTGCATATCCGGATTATACACTGAGTCTGATCCCTGAGCGGCAGAGCTTCATATCATTAGAAGGTCCAGAAACTGAGTCTGATCCCAGAGTGGCAGAGCTTCATATCCTTAGAAGGTCCAGAAACTGAGTCTGATCCCAGAGCGACAGAGCTTCATATCCTTAGAAGGTCCAGAAACTGAGTCTGATCCCAGAGCGGCAGAGTTTCATATCCTTAGAAGGTCCAGAAACTTAGTCTGATCCCAGTTTTTCACTTGCTTGTGACTATTTGTCTACTGTTAGGAAATGAGATCCAACAAGGTCACTTGTGAGAGACATACGTAACGTCCGACAAGCAAGTCAACATATCATTGACCTTAACCTGTTGTGAGAAGCTATTCTCATGCAAGCCTCTGTGCATATCCGGATTATAACTGAGTCTGATCCCAGAGCGGCAGAGCTTCATATCATTAGAAGGTCCAGAAAAAAATATCGAACTGTATTCTCTGTTCACATTCTTACATTAGTGTCTTTATTTTACACCTTCACCAAAAATATTTTTATCCGAGTATTAAATTCTAACTAAGATCGGCAACAATCAATCTGCAAGCAATAGAAAAAATAATATTTATAGTTTTAAGTTTTTTTATTGTGGTTAAGTTTTGTTATTTTGATTAAATGGAAATGATTCTACCATTTTATAACTTTTTTATCCCTTTTGGTGAAATATTTAATTAAGCTTCCTATTCGAGATAAATGAACCTAGTTGGATGAATTTCTTTTTCTTCAGCTATTTAACATTTATTTCATTGTTTTTATCGGTTTCAACATATTGATTTCTGTGTTGGTGAGTTTTGTT
This sequence comes from Limulus polyphemus, assembly GCF_000517525.1. Classification (NCBI taxonomy): domain Eukaryota; kingdom Metazoa; phylum Arthropoda; class Merostomata; order Xiphosura; family Limulidae; genus Limulus; species Limulus polyphemus. The sequence continues at coordinate 100,734 of NW_013669242.1, forward strand.
ATAAATTCAATCGGCAATGAAGGCCGTAACTTATAAAAGTATATGGTGGTGCTGAGGGCCTAATTTTTCGGTTGGTTAATTGGGCACTTTCTCCATGTCCTTCTTTTATTATTATTACAAGTAATAAAAACATTTTGTAAATGTAAAACGAAATTGATTAGTCTTTAACAATAGCACATAGGGATGGCAGTGCCAAAAAAGAATGCATCTATACATAGATCATCCCTACATGACTTTCAATATTAAAATTTAATGTTACACTGTAAAATGCACGAGTACAAAATGGTTACGCTCTCGATCGACCTCCTAGCTAGAGTCTGTATTAATCAGGACATGTTTTGACTTAACTTTGGTTTCCTGTACGTAATGCCTAGGATCATAGTGTAACTGATGCCTACCCTGACATGACCATGATATTTTGATAAACAAACTGCATATCAACAGTCAGGAATATATAACTTCCAACTGTAGTAATATTAAAGTCAAGACACCAACTGTATAGTGTACAAAGTATTAAATATTCTACATGCTACAGTCATCTAATGTTCGTCTATTATTGGGTGGTAATTCCTGTTTCACCCTATACTTAAGCTTTTTAAAAGAACACCAAATTTCTCTAAGCTAACTTCAAGGGATAGTGATAACATCGTTTACAATAGAATTATGGTTTTTATTTAACACTAATATGTACTGCATTTAAATGATGCCATCGTGCACTGCCCAGTAACACATAGAGTGGATTTAGGCTTTAACTGACGTTAATGATAAAGTAGTTGTAGAGTTATCTCGACTGAAGCAAGAAGAAGAAAGATGCAATATTTGGTGTATTGATCACTTTCTGGTTTGGTATCTTAGCGATGGTTTCTTTCCTTGTTTGGGTAGAGAAACCGATAAACGTGAGTAGCAATTATAGTTTAAAGTAAAACTTTTTGTCATTATTGATTTTTTGGAGCCCATATTTGTATTATGCCTATTGAGTACCTTGGTCATTCCCCACATAGTCTACCAACTCTATGATTATAGGGAGCAAATATTATGATGTTGTTACGCCTCTGGTCGTTTGTTAATTACCCGTAAAAATTCTTTCGGAAGAACTTCAGCGATACAAGTTCTTTCTTAAATAAAACTAGTTTATTCTTTCTCAATACAACTTTGCAATACACTTAATTTCCACAGTAACTTTAAGGTAAACACACGCTATAATTAACAATGATTTACACACTTTACTTACTTTACTTATTCAATTATTTATGCCGTCACATGTCGCCGGTCTTATATATACAAAATAGAGGGCGTCTGGCAAACACTCGAGCCTTCAGGGACGTTCGAGATACTCATTACGTGTTACCACAGTCACGTGTCTTCCGCTGTCGTAACAATGTAATAAACATTCAAAATGTCTCTCTTAATTTTGTGGCACCTTATATTTTAAATTTTAAAACCAATTTTAGTTTTAATGACACATGTGCATTACTGTATCTTCACATGAATTGAATTCCATATCAAGTTTCTAATAAACATAATATAATTTCTTAAGAAACAATTTGAGCAGCAAATAAATAACTCTCCCCATTGACATGACTGTCTTAGGTTTCTCTTAACGATTTACTGAATCACAGATTTAAAGATTATTATCACAAACGAAATCACAAATGTAGAATTCAAAATATTCTATAAAACCTGAACGAGCTGGCATGTTGTCTTGCCCAAATAACATGGTGACGGCAGTAAATTCTGGAAAATATTGATTTGGTGGTAGCTCTTCTTGAAAAATAACCTTATTTAGTCAGTCTCCTATTTCCTGTTCTTCTGGATACCCTGTAATGAATGTGTTCATTCCATTCCTGTCCTAAAGTGTTGCAAGACTTATTTTGACTCGAAGTGTTAACCTGATCAAAACACGGTCATCTCGGGCAGTAGTTTTACGGCGTCTACCGGTAGACTTTACTGGAACAACGTTTCCTGTAATCCGATGACGTTTCAGAATTCTGAATACAGTACACTGGGGTTACCTTACTGTTCTGGTAATATCCATTTGCTTCATCCCATTTCTCGGTAGTCGAACAGTTTGACACCCTATTACTTCTGGCACGTGATGAGGTATGACTCTACACCAGGTACAGAGAAACAGTTTGAACAAAGCGTTGATCTGTTTCGAAAAAGATAATACCAAATGTACACCCCTTTTATACAAAACAGGTGTGTATGTATGTTTTGACGAACAAATTCTCAAACTAACTTATACAGATCAAAATAACAACTCATAGATATTCGTCCGATCATACGCTACCTTTACTGTTACTACTCGGGCATTTACTCAATAACTACTCCATGCATGTAGATAATAACATCACTATAGAACAGTATGCAAACATTTTGGCCAAGACTGTAAAATCCAAAGTTATCCAGATGACTTTAACATATATTGCTATATGACTCAGAAGTTTTAGTTATGCTAGCACTCCATGGTTATTCAGGTGACATAATGCATATTGCCAATGACTGAGAAGTTGTTTTTATTCTAGGAATCTAAGATTATTCAGTTGATTTTAACACATTTGCTAGTGGCTTACAAATTGTTGTAATGCCAGGAATCTAATGTTGTGCATGTGACCTTAATATATGTTGCTAATGACTAAGAATTTGTAAATATGCAAGCATTCTATGACTGTTCTGGTGAAGTTTAATACATATTGTTATATGACTCAAACGTTTTAGTTATACCAGCAATCCATGGTTATTAAGGTGGCCTTAACGCGTACTGCTAAGGACTGAGAAACTGGTTATTAAGGTGGTTTATTAAAGTCTCGTGAATATCCTTAGATTCCTGGAGTAACTGCAGTTTTTCAGTACATGAACAGTAATGGATTTTTAGAATAATTACAGCTTCTCAGTCCTTAGCAGTACGTGTTAAAGTAATGTTATTCACTGAGAAGTTGTAATCATGCCGGCAATCCAAGGTTGTTTTGATGACTTTAATAAATATTGCTAATGACTGAGAAGGTGTAATTATGCCAGTATTCTATGGTTGTTCGTATTTTCTTTCAATATGTTTGCTATTCATGGTACTGTTAGAGAATGTATTATTGATGACACCTTTCACACACAAAGTTCGTCATCACATTCAAAATATTCTAAAAATAACTGAAGCAAATTATTTAATAGGATACAATATTTTATAAAATTAACACAATATTGGGTTTGTTTTTCACCTCAGTATTTGTTTCTTTATACATTTTCAATTCAATATCTTTTTCCACTCTGTTTTGTCGAAAAATACAGAAAAAAGTAATCGTCTCTTTCAAAATAATAATAATTTTGTTAAAATAAAGTTGTAAATTATACTCATGCCTAAGTTATTACTCCTAGTCTACCTATGAAAAGACAAATGAAAGTTAGAAATTCATACCAAAATAACTTTTTCTGTTAATGTTTCATTTACTACCATCTTATAGAAAACTTTTTATTGCACAAATACTCAGTCAAATAGCTAGGCATTTGTCATTGTTTTAATAAACTGATCCTTAACTTTTCTTCACGGGTATTTTCATTGTTTTAATAAACAGATCCCTAATTTTTCTTTACGGATATTTTCAAACATGTCGCTTCTTTTATGAAGTCGCTATTTGGCACTTAACAGTGATTAAATTTGCTGAATACATATTGCTTGAAAGCAATAGTGTCTGTACTAATAAAAGTAAATGATGACTCAGAAAGTAGTTACGTATATGCTTCTCTTTCTCAAACTTACTCAAAGGACAGTGCAACAAAAGTAGAGCATGCTAATGTGCTGCCATCTGTCTGGTGGAGGAACAATTTATTGTATAATCATATTAGTTACTGCGAAAACTCACATTGTTGCAATCTAGTGATTTTAGCTTGGATCTTAGTGAAGTTTGTCCAACACTGTAATAATCATGTACCATATGGTTAACCATCACTGCCGCTGCAATCCCAACACAGTGTCCAGGATCAGACAAGCGACCCCATCCATTGTCAAATTCGTGATGAAAGCCTGATGATTTACGACAAAGTTGTACTTTTGCATTGTAAACCAACATGCAATCACCCCTTTCAGTGATGCATGGTCTATAAAAATGGTGAAGTTCCTACTATACTACCCTGTTTTTGTTATGGCAAAGCTACAAAGGCGGTCTGTCAATGTCACAAATTTTGAACTGCAGGAAATATTGAACAAAAGGAAGGCAAGTGTTTGGCAGCACATGCTGTCAACTTTCATTTCCTTTTTTTGCTTGTAAATACAAAGGTTTGAGGAGCACTGTATTAATTAATTAATTGAATATAAGCAATTAATGGGACCATCGATTAACTGATTAGTAAATACCACTAACCGTCCTGCTCTAGTTGAAATTAGCTATTTGATCTACGGCTTAATTCTACGTTAAGATTATATCTAAATATTAAACAACAAGCTGCAGACAGCAAAAGGCAGTAGGAGTTGAGACGTTGTGGTACAAGTACTCAACTCCCAACCCGTAACTGATTCTCCTTAGTTGCTGGCGAGTTTGACATCGGCGTAAGGATCTTGTCTGATAGATGGAATATCCCCAACGCGTTTGAATGCTATGACCACAGACATTATCTATTGTGACTTAAGAATGACAACAAGGAATGGTAATGGAAGAATTATTTTGAATTTTTGTCTCATTATAATGTTGTTTTTGTTTTGTATATATACAGTATACAGGGTGTAGCAACATTAAGTATACATTATTTATTTTATTTTATTCTTATATTTACAAGTAGGGGATAACGGCACGGAACCTGACTTTGGAGCGACGAAAATGCCTGTTACAGACGTACTGGAAAAGTGGAAATGCCGAGATGGTGAGAAAAGAATGGACGGACAAGTTCAATACTGCTGCACCAAGCCGATTAACAAGTTATCGCTTCCGTGATAAATTTGAGAGGAGTTGCTCAATTGCGAATGCTAACGAGAGTGAGCAGCCAGTAATAGTCTGTACTGAGGAAAACAAATAACTAGTGACCTTCATTCAAAGTCCAAAGAAGTCTCTTCGAAGGGCATCACAAGAACCTAGCATATAATGCAGATCTTTACACTGAATTGTTAAATCTCTCAGGGGAAGATGATCCAGACAGGAGACTCCAATTTTGTAAGATGATGTTGAATGAGTGTCGTGAAAATCCATAGATTTTGGATAAAACTGTGTGGTCAGACGAGGCATGCTTCAAACTTTCAGGACATGTTAATAGACGTAATTGTGTCTACTGGTCTTCAGAGAACCTTAATATTAATATCGAACAGTAAATAAACTAGCCAGACATTACACTCTGGGGTTCCATGTCATCATTTGGAGTCATTGGTCCTTTCTTCTTTGAAAGAACAGTCACAACGAATCATATCTAGGAATGTTGCAGAACCACATCATTTCTGCTTTTCAAGAATGCCCGGATTTTTCTGAACTCTGTTTTCAAAGGATGGTGCTCTGCCTGATTATGCTGTACCTTTTCCCAGCACTGTATAGGGCATATGGGCTCTAATGAGATGCTTCATCATTCACCTGACTGTACGCCTGTGGAGTTTATTATTAAAAACAAAGTGTGTGGCAGAAAACCCCTACAGAAAATGAATTGATAAATTACATAACAGGTGCATTCAGCAAGATTGAAGAAATAAAGAACTGTTTCCAAAACTGTACAGAAGTGTGAAGAACCATTTCCAGAAATGTGTCAACTGCAATGGTCACCAGTTTAAACATGTCCCAGAGTAGCTTCCAAATGCATTGTGAATAAATACATAAATAAAACGTTAACTTTATACCGACTTTTGCCACACTCTATATGTGGATATATATATATAAACACACACATATACATACAGTATTGGAAATAATTATGAAAACACACAGATGATACATATACAGATGTCACAAAATGTAAATGTTATGGTGTGAAACAAAATAGGAATCCGAACTGTAATTATTATCTAATTTATTTAAGCTATTTACCAATCAAATTTTTACAATAAGAAGTAATGAAACAACGTTATTTATCTCATTTTTATTATTTAACGCTGATTATTAATTTATTTTAATTAACTTTAATGTTGTTCACAAAAATTGGCGAACCAGCAAGCTAGTCTTCTAAAATAAGTAACAAAGAGGGAAGGGAAGCAAAGACGAGAAGCAAGAGAAACGTAATATTAGATACTAAATTTAGACATAGGTAATATAGTCATTATTTATTTTTATTTTAACACTGATTATGCTTACTACACGTAATATTCAAATTTTCATTGCAAATCTTACAGTTTTAATAACTAAACAAATCTCCGAGAGACTGTTTAACAAAACAGCCCTGGCAATTTTTAAAGGCAAGTCCCCATTCCTTGTTCCTTAGAGTTCCTTCTATTCTCTAAAAGTCCCGGTTTCTAT